>NC_041384.1:660688530-660755070 GCF_002162155.2 Triticum dicoccoides
GGGGGAGGGGCGGCCGGAGGAGGAGGGGGAGGGGCCGACCGGAGGAGGAGGAGCAGGGAGGGGCGGTGGGAGGAGGGCTGCCGGCGGAGGAGGGAGGAGGGGACGGCCGCAGGCCGAGGGAGGAGGGTGTGGTGGGAGGAGGAGGGTGGAGGGCGCGGTGGGAGGAGGATGGACGGAAGGAGGGAGTACCTCAGTGGCGGACGGACGACAGCAGCGGCGGCGGCGACGAACGACAATGGTTATCGGCACGGGCGAGAGTGACTGAGAGGGTGAGAGAGAGGGTCGGCCGCGTGGTGATACGATAGGGTTAGTAGTAGCGCGGGTATGAAAAAGCGCTATAGGTAAGGAGAATAGCGGTAGCGCGGTACGGTGTAAGGCGCTACTGCTATAACTAGCTGGACGGCGAGGTCATGGCAATTACAGCAGTAGCGCGGTTTAGAGATGACGTGTTACTGCTATTTTTCTTTCAGCGGCGCGTTTTTCCGTCACACGTTGTTGCTAAATAGCAGTAGCGTCGTATTTTGAAGAGCGCTGCTGGTAATATTCTGTGTATAAGGTTTTCCCTAGTAGTGCGGCGGTGGAATTAGGTTTTCGTGGTGCTCCTGGATGTTTGGGGGTACATGGATATATATAGGAGGAAGAAGTATGTCGGTGGAGCAACGGAGGGCCCACGAGGGTGGAGGGCGCGCCCAGGGGGGTAGGCGCGCCCCCTGCCTCGTGCCTTCCTACGTTGTTTCTTGACGCCCACTCCAAGTCTCCTGGATCATGTTTGTTGAGAAAATCACGTTCCCGAAGGTTTCATTCCGTTTGGACTCCGTTTGATATTCCTTTTCTTCAAAACCCTAAAATAGGCAAAAAAAACAGCAATTTGGGTTGGGCCTCCGTTAGTAGGTTAGTCCCAAAAATGATATAAAAGTGTAAAATAAAGCCCATTGACATCCAAAATAGATAATATAATAGCATGGAGTAATCAAAAATTATAGATACGTTGGAGACGTATTAGGCATATACATCGTACTTGAGATCAACATATGACAATATCTCCTTGCTTCTGAAAGTGGTTTTGTCCAACTCTGTGATCTCCACCCCAGAGTCCATACTATCGGTTTAGTATCTCTATGCCCATGAATTGTGAAACATGGTCATCGACTGAATCGTATACTAGTTGAACGGTATGTGTCCGCATAACCTTATCAACTAGGGATCATTAGAACAACAGTCAGACAATACATAGTTTCACAAACAAGTCACATACTTATTGATACATATCATTGATGATGTTCAAGGATATTCATAATAACTAACAAATACATATGAAAATATCATCATCACATGATTTCCTCTAAGACATATCTCCAACAGCATAATCATACTCATAAAAATTATAGTTTAATCGATACTAACTGTAATTTTCTTACCACACTATTTTATCTTTTATTGGAGCCGCTTGTGAAATTATGGATCCCAGTTTATCCATCCCTATTGCTTTCAACTTTCACCAGACGCTTTTACAATTCCTTGATTTTATTTCTCTTACTTCAACCACTTCTTTCGAACACAAGTTGCTTTAATCCTCGTAACTGGCATGGATAGTAAGACTAACAATCTTACTAGTTTCGTCGGGTGCCGAGACAAGTTCTGTAACTATGTGTGCAAGTGATCATTGATGTCAATTCAAAGCTTCTACATGTTTATCAAACCTTAAGGCCATCCACTTAGGAGAATTGTTGCTTGCTGTAACATCCCAAATTTTCAATTTGGAATATTATACATTAGATCATAAATGCATATCATATTTTATTTTGCTTTTGGTTGATCCTAGAAATTTCTACGCAACTCAAGGACCCACGGAGAGAGTTGGGGATTTCGTTATTTTCATATTTGAGTTTTCTCAAATTTTGAGAATAGGATCATTTGATTTTGTTATTTTATCGTCAATTATTTCTATTACAAAAATATGAGAGAGGGAATAAAATGACTTTCTCAAAATAAAGAAATATTGAGCATTTAATAATAAAATCAAATAAGATTTTTATTTCGGAGTTTTTCGTTATTTTATTTGAATTTAGGAAAAATGTGCGTTTTCCAAAATTGCATTTAGGCCCCAAATAAATGTTCACCTTGTGCGGCATGATTTTAGAAGCCCGGGAAAATTTATTTCAGGATTTTTGGAGTCCGTTTAGTATTTCTTTTCATTTTTCTTCCGCGCATAATTATTTAAAAAAACGAACCGACCTAACGGGCCGTGTCCGACCCGGACTCCGGCCCGACTAGGCTATATAAGCCGGGGGAGGAGGCCCAGCCGAAACCCTAAGCCGCCCCAGCCCCAGCGCCGCGCCGCCGCCGCCTCCCAGCGCCGCCGCCGCCGCCGGACGCCGCCGCCTCGCCGCCACACGCAGCCCGAGGTTCGTCGCGCCTCGAAATCCATGCCGGTTTTTTTTCGAAAAATCGTCCGGTTTTTCTGTCGGTTTTTCCGTCGGTTTTTTTAGTTTCGGTTTTTTATATAGATCGGTTTTTCCGATTTATTTAAATAGCGAGCGTTCGTTCGTTCTAATGAACGTTCGTCGTTTTTCTTTTTCTCGGATTTAATCCGCGATTTTTCTGATCGTGATTCCTGATCCGATTTTCTTTTTAGTATAACTTTTCGCTCGTTTATCGGAATCAGGCGATTCAAGCGCCTGGAGTTTCGTCTCGAAACCCTCTATCCGTTTAACCAACTTAAACAAGTATTTGCTACTGTAAAATTTGCCTTAGATCCAGATTAGTAGAATGAAGTTGTTTTCTTTCGCCGTTTGACTTTCGTTGCTTCGTTCGATTTGATTCTTTTTGCAAACCGGAGTTCTTAAGTTGAAACTTCTGGTTAGATCTCTTATTTGACTTTTATCTATGCATTAGATGAGTACTTATTGTATGCTTGTTTGTTTGTCTACGATAGAATACCTGGAGTACGCCGCTTGTTACTTCGAATCGCTAGGTTTCCCGGATCATCAGCAAGGCAAGTAACACTTTGATCATACCTTTCCTACTACCCAGTTTTATTGCATTAGATCAATCCTCACACATTACATGATCAGGATCTAATTAAATTGTGGGATGGGAAGTAGTTGAGGTAGTACCTATTACCTGTTTATTATCAAACCTTTGGGAGTTACTTCTACGTTTGCTTATTATGTCGTGCTATGCTAGTAGACGTGGATTGGGTGAGTGATATCCATGACAGATGTGAGTTTGTTAATTAATGGTTTATCTAAGGTGGCAACTTAAACACACATCTAGGTGGATTGAGGCACCTGGGTATTCCAGGACTTGCCTGTTTTCTTTTGGACTGCCACCCAGGCTCAAAGGGATCATGAGACTATTCATACTAGAAACTTCCGTGCGCAGCCAAAAGCTATTATGGGCTCTAGCATAGTTGACTAAGTCGTGCGAACTCTTACAATGGTAGACTAGTAGATGTAGGGGATGTAGGTGGTACGGTCTACCCGATCGTAAGGTGCTAGCGCTTCTGAAAGACTATGTCTCGGTCATCCGTCTTCTCAAACACCATGTAGTGCGAGAAACCAAACGGAGGCGATCGAGTCTTGTGGGGAAAAGTGCGCAAACCTCTGCAGAGTGGAATGAACTAATCATGGTTAGCCGTGTCCCTGGTTATGGACAATCTTGAGTATCTAGTACTTGGATTATCATGTGAATCTCAACATGTTACCCTAAATTAATTTTGTTGGGCTTTGTTTAAAGATGATGCTTAATTGGGATTGAGAATGCTGTCAACCATTCTCAATGTTTAACAACTACCATGATAGTTAAATAAATTTATTCCTTTGAAGTAGGGAAAAATTGGCTTTACGCAAAACTGTAACCATAGAGCTTTCCACCAGCCAGATATGCATATAGTATAGCTGTTTCATTCCATTACTCTCTATGTGTTACCTTTCCAGCATATTCCATGTGCTGACCCGTTTCGGGCTGCAACGTTAATGTTGCAGACTTCCAAATGACGATTAAGGAGTTTTCAGGTCGTGGTTCTATACTCAGTGATGCCGTTGGAGTTGATGGACTCACTTATCTTCCAAGCCTTCCGCTGTTATCGTTATTAGATGGCCTTAAGCCATATTTATTGTTTTAAGTTCTCTATGGAGACACTCGATGTAATAAGTGTGTGATTGCTACTCTGCTATAAATCCTCCGAGTACTGTGTGGTGTCATCATTACTGATCCAGGGATGACATCGGAGCACAGAGATCAGACTGTTTAAGGTCTGGTCGCTACAGAGATGGTATTAGAGCACACACTGACTGTAGGACACGACCACTAAGCTAAAGACCTAGATCACTATTCACTCTCTTCTCCTCTGACTCCTCATCTTTTCTACTCTTTTAGGATGGCGGATGCAAGGAACAAGTTCACACAACCGGATGAAGATACACCCTTTGGACGTCACTTGAAGGAAGTCACTAGATACCTGAACATAGGAGTACCAAGCTTCACCGGAACCTACAACGCCACTTTACCTGAAGAAGAGCGCTGGATGATTCAAGTTCAAGTTCCAGGAAGGACGTTCATGCCAGTCACTGAGCCCATAGAGTTTTCTTTTGATGCACCAACTTGGAGTCTAGGAAAGAGCATGGCAGCTCACATCGCCATGGGACACATTGGATAAGTCTACCGCAATGATCTCAAGGATACTATCTACCAGATTTGTGGGCGCCGAGATGAGCACTGGGAGACGATCAGCACCAGGAAGGATAGATAAATTGCAGCTTTTATCCAGGAGTTAAACCAGCACATTCGACGACAGGAGAACCAGATGTGCGCCGACATGATAGATCTGAAGAAGGCAAGGACAAGAATCAAGGAACTAGAGGAAGAACTCAAGGCTACACGTGAAGATTATGAAGAGGAAATTAAAGTATTGGTGGATAAGAATGCCGACCTAACTATGAAGCTAGCGATATTTATGGGAGGCCCTACACCAGTAGAAGAAGACAAAGAACCCAAGGAGATTCGCCCGGAAGACTACATCATCATCGATGACACAGACTCAGACCCAGACGAAAGCGATGATGACTATGTTGATGAAGCTGGAGCAGATATCATGGAGTCTGCAACCGAAGAATATTTCTAGTAGACCACCTCATCAGTAGTAGTAGTCCACCATGTAAATATAGTAGTCCGAGCACTTTTGCGATAGTTAGATCGATTGTATTCCCTTGTTTGATTGAATGAAGTGGATTGTTTGCTTTTGCCTCATGTGCATATGGGTAGTGTTTTCTCTTTAGACCCCCTCTATTCTTACATCTCATCTTTTCTAAACCCTCAGATGCCTCCGAGACGTGACCCCGGATTTACCTTTCCACCGGAGCTCACCCAGTTGATCCAGCAACAGAACACATTGATGCAGTTGTTAGTCCAAAATCAGAACCAGGGAAACAACAACAACAACCCACCACCACCACCACCACTTGTTGATCACTTAGCCCATTTTCTTAGGCTAAATCCGCCGGTGTTTTCCAGTAGCACCGAGCCAATAGTAGCAGATGATTGGCTCCGCAAGACAGCTAGAGAGTTGACCACAGCAGGATGCACAGATGCGGAGAAGGTGAAGTTTGCCACACATCAGCTTGAAGGACCCGCAGCATCATGGTGAGCGAATTTCACAGCCACTTTCCCTGTCGACACTGTCACATGGGACCAGTTTCAGCAGGCTTTCGTACTGCCCATGTTTCAGCAGGAGCCATGGCCATGAAGAAGCGTGAGTTTCGCAACTTGCGCCAAGGAGGACGGACAGTAGGCCAGTATGTGGAGGACTTTAGTAAGTTAGCATGTTATGCCCCAGATGACGTCGCTACGGATGCAGCCAAGAAGGAGAAGTTTCTGGAAGGACTGAATGATGAGTTGAGCATGCAGTTGATGGTAGCAACCTTCAACAACTACCAGGAGTTGGTAGATCGTGCTCTTATGATTGAAGGGAAGCAGCAGCAAATTGAAAATTGCAAGAGGAAGTATGGACAAGGAAAGTACAATTCAGGAGCTCAGCAGAAGCCACGTTTTACCCCTAGACCGGGAGGACATTTTCAGCATACCCATGGAGGAGGTAGCTCGCACAATCACAATGGCACCAGGAATGGTAATGGGAATGGAGGAAGCAACAGCCAGAATCGCACCAACCCATCAACCCCAGCCAAGAAAGACCTGAGCCAAGTCACTTGCTTTAAGTGTTCGAAAAAGACAGGACATTATGCAAATGAATGTCCTGAATTGCAAAATGGAAATAGCAATGGAAGCTCTGGGAAGAAGCCAAACCCTTTCAACAGGGGACAGGTGAACCACGTTAGCGTGGAGGAGGTTGAAGAGCAGCCGGATGCAGTAATAGGTAAGTTTTTGGTTAAGTCGTTTACTGCACTCGTTCTTTTTGATACTGGTTCATCGCATTCGTACATCTCAAGGGGATTTGTGGATAAGTACAACCTGTCAACCCAAGCCCTTAGGTCACCCATGTTAGTAACCTCGCCTGGAGCAGAATATTTGGCTGGTTGATGGTGTGATCGGTTACCATTAAGGATTGGTAACTATGTTTTTCCCTCAGACCTAATAGTATTGGAATCCCAAGGATTGGATATGATATTAGGCATGGATTGATTGTCAAAGTATGAAGGGAATATTGAATGTGCTAGTAAGTCAATTTTGCTTACCACCCCAGAAGGGAGAAGGATCAAGTATGTATCCCGGCATGTGCCAAAAGGGGCTCAAGTAAGTTGTTTAATAGGAGTAGTACAGGAGGAAGTACCAGTGGTAAGGGATTTCCCTGAAGTATTTCCAGAAGAATTGCCAGGCATGCCACCGGATAGATATATTGAGTTTTTGATTGAGCTATTGCCAGGCACCGGGCCAATATCGAAGAGACCATATAGGATGCCAGCAAAGGATTCGGTGGAAATTAAGAAGCAGATTAAGGAGTTATTGGATAAAGGATATATTCGCCCAAGTTCTTCGCCTTGGGATCGCCAGTACTTCTAGTGGAGAAGAAGGATGGATCGTTAAGGATGGTTGTAGATTATCGAGGATTGAATGAAGTAACGATCAAGAACAAGTACCCACTACCAATGATCAATGATCTGTTTGATCGATTGCAAGGAGCTAAGGTATTTTCCAAGATCAATCTGCAATCAGGATACCATCAGTTGAAGATTCGAGAACAGGATATACCTAAGACAGCTTTTACCACCAGGTATGGGTTGTACGAGTATACCGTTATGTCATTTGGTCTGACTAACGCACCTGCCTATTTTATGAACATGATGAACAAAGTATTTATGGAGTTTTTGGATAAGTGCGTCGTGGTGTTCATCGATGATACCCTGGTTTACTCGAAGAATGAAGAGGAGCATAAGGAACATTTGCGACTGGTACTTGAGAAGCTCAGAGAACATCAGTTGTATGCCAAGTTCAGCAAATGTGAGTTTTGGTTGAAGGAAGTAGGATTCCTCGGTAACGTTATATCTGGAGAAGGAATAACAGTTGATCCCACTAAAGTTGATACCGTGACCAAGTGGGAAGCACCAACCACCGTCGGAGAGATCCGGAGTTTTCTTGGACTCGCAGGATACTACCGGAGATTCATTGAGAATTTCTCCAAGATTGCGAAGCCTATGACGGAGTTACTAAAGAAATATACCAAGTTCATATGGACGGAGGAATGTGAGGCTAGTTTCCAGGAGTTGAAGAAACGTTTGGTTACTTCACCCGTGTTGATTTTGCCAAACCAGACCAAAGATTATGAGGTGTATTGCGACGCTTCACGTCGAGGACTTGGAGCAGTGCTTATGCAGGAAGGGAGAGTTGTTTCATATGCCTCAAAACAACTGAAGCCTCATGAGTTGAATTATGCTACGCATGATTTGGAGTTAGCAGCCATAGTGCATGCATTGAAAACATGGAGACATTTTCTGATTGGAAATCATTGTGAGGTGACACGGATCATAAGAGTTTGAAATACATCTTCACACAGAAGGAGTTAAACCTCAGACAAAGGAGATGGTTGGATCTCATCAAGGATTATGATATGAGATTGCATTACCATCCCGGAAAGGCTAATGTAGTAGCTGACGCATTAAGCCGTAAGAGCCACGTCAATACATTAATGACGGGAGAAATACCAAGGGAGTTAGCAGAAAATCTTCGTGAACTATGTTTGGAAATAGTTCCGAGAGGCTATGTAGCAGCATTGGAGATTCAGTCAACTTTGATGGATAGAATCAGAGAAGCTCAGAAGACTGACAAGGAGATTGCCTCTATTAAGGAGAAACTTAGCAAAGGAAAGGCTAAAGGATATCGTGAGGATGAGCACGACACCCTATGGTTTGAAGACCGTGTTTACGTGCCCAATGACCCAGAGATCAGGAAATTGATACTGCAAGAGGCACACGATTCACCATATTCGATTCATCCAGGAAATACCAAGATGTATTTGGATTTGAAAGATATTTTCTGTTGGACCGGAATGAAGAAGGATATTGCAGAGTACGTAGCAGTTTGTGATGTATGTCAGAGAGTAAAGGCAGAGCATCAGAAGCCAGCAGAATTGTTACAACCATTGCTGATACCCGAATGGAAGTGGGATAAGTTAGGCATGGATTTTATCACGGGATTACCCAGGACTCGTTCAGGCTATGACTCGATTTGGGTTGTAGTTAATCGATTGACGAAGGTAGCTCATTTCATCCCAGTAAAGACCACTTGCACCAGTGCAAAGTTGGCAAAGATATACATGACCAGGATCGTATGTTTGCATGGAGTTCTGAGGAGTATCGTATCAGATAGAGGAACCCAGTTTACCTCAAAGTTCTGGAAGCAGTTGCATGAAACTTTGGGTACCAGGCTAGAGTTCAGTACAGCTTTTAATCCACAGACAGATGGACAGACCGAGAGAGTCAATCAGATTTTGGAGGATATTTTGAGAGCTTGTGCGCTAGATTACGGATCTAGTTGGGACGACAATTTGCCATATGCAGAGTTCTCTTACAACAACAGTTACCAAACTAGTTTGAAGATGGCCCCTTTCGAAGCCTTGTATGGAAGGAGGTGCAGGACACCGTTGTCATGGGACGAAGTTGGAGACCGCCAGTTGTTTGGACCTGACTTGATTAAAGAGTCTGAACAGAAGGTGAAGTTGATTCACGATAGGCTCAAGGTAGCTCAGTCCAGACAGAAGAGTTATGCAGATTCTAAACGCAAGGAGACAGTTTACGAAGTTGGAGATAGAGCTTATCTTCGAGTATCTCCACTTCGAGGAACAAAGCGTTTTGGAGTTAAAGGAAAGTTAGCGCCATGATTTGTAGGACCATATCGAGTTTTGGAGCGTATGGGGGAAGTGGCCTACAAGTTGGAATTGCCTGAAGGATTGTCAGGAGTTCATGATGTGTTCCACGTTTCCCAGTTGAAGAAGTGTCACGCGGAGATGGCTGACATACCGTTGAGAGACACAGTGCCATTGGAAACAATTCAGTTAGATAAGGATTTGACCTATGAGGAGAAACCAGTTAAGATTCTCGAGTTTGCCAATCGAGTCACTCGCAGCAAGGTTATCAAGTTTTACAAAGTTCAGTGGAGCCACCACACGGAGGACGAAGCCACCTGGGAACGAGAGGAAGATTTTCTCAAGGACCACCCTCACCTATTTTCTAGCCAACCTGAATCTCGAGGGCGAGATTCATCTTAAGGGGGGTAGGTTTGTAACATCCCAAATTTTCAATTTGGAATGTTATACATTAGATCATAAATGCATATCATATTTTATTTTGCTTTTGGTTGATCCTAGAAATTTCTACGCAACTCAAGGACCCACGGAGAGAGTTGGGGATTTCGTTATTTTCATATTTGAGTTTTCTCAAATTTTGAGAATAGGATCATTTGATTTTGTTATTTTATCGTCAATTATTTCTATTACAAAAATATGAGAGAGGGAATAAAATGACTTTCCCAAAATAAAGAAATATTGAGGATTTAATAATAAAATCAAATAAGATTTTATTTCGGAGTTTTTCGTTATTTTATTTGAATTTAGGAAAAATGTGTGTTTTTAAAAATTGCATTTAGGCCCCAAATAAATGTTCACCTTGTGCGGCTTGATTTTAGAAGCTCGATAAAATTTATTTCAGGATTTTTGGAGTCCGTTTAGTATTTTTTTTTATTTTTCTTCCGCGCATAATTATTAAAAAAAAATGAACCGACCTAACGGGCCATGTCCGACCCGGACTCCGGCCCGACTAGGCTATATAAGCCGGGGGAGGAGGCCCAGCCGAAACCCTAAGCCGCCCCAACCCCAGCGCCGCGTCGCCGCCGCCTCCCAGCGCTGCCGCCGCCGCCTCCCAACACCGCCGCCGCCTCGCCGCCGCACGCCGCCCGAGGTTCACCGCACCTCGAAATCCGCGCCAGCTTTTTTTAATTTTTTTTCGAAAAACCGTCTGGTTTTTCCGTCGGTTTTTTTAGTTTCGGTTTTTCTAATAGATCGGTTTTCCGATTTATTTAAATAGCGAGCGTTCGTCCGTTCGTTCGTTCTAATGAACGTTCGTCGTTTTTCTTTTTCTCAGATTTAATCCGCGATTTTTCTAATCGCGATTCCTGATCCGATTTTCTTTTTAGTATAACTTTTCGCTCGTTTATCGGAATCAGGCGATTCAAGCGCCTAGAGTTTCGTCTCGAAACCCTCTATCTGTTTAACCAACTTAAACAAGTTTTTGCTACTATAAAATTTGCCTTAGATCCAGATTAGTAGAACGAAGTTGTTTTCTTTCGCCGTTTGACTTTTGTTGCTTCGTTCTATTTGATTCTTTTTGCAAACCGGAGTTCTTAAGTTGAAACTTCTGGTTAGATCTCTTATTTGACTTTTACCTGTGCATTAGATGAGTACTTATTGTATGCTTGTTTGTTTGTCTGCGATAGAATACCCGGAGTGCGCCGCTTGTTACTTCGAATCGCTAGGTTTCCAGGATCATCAGCAAGGCAAGTAACACTTTGATCATACATTTCCTACTACCCAGTTTTATTGCATTAGATCAATCCTCACACATTGCATGATTAGGATCTAATTAAATTGTGGGATGGGAAGTAGTTGAGGTAGTACCTATTACCTATTTATTATCAAACCTTTGGGAGTTACTTCTACGTTTGCTTATTATGTCGTGCTATGCTAGTAGACGTGGATTGGGTGAGTGATATCCATGACAGATGTGAGTTTGTTAATTAATGGTTTATCTAAGGTGGCAACTTAAACACAAATTTGGGTGGATTGAGGCACCTGGGTATTCCAGGACTTGCCTATTTTCTTTTGGACCGCCACCCAGGCTCAAAGGGATCATGAGACTATTCATACTAGAAACTTCCATGTGCAGCCACAAGCTATTATGGGCCCTAGCATAGTTGACTAAGTCGTGCGAACTCTTACAGTGGTAGACTAGCAGATGTAGGGGATGTAGGTGGTACGGTCTACCCGATCGTAAGGTGCTAGCGCTTCTGAAAGACTATGTCTCGGTCATCCGTCTTCTCAAACACCATGTAGTGCGAGAAACCAAACGGAGGCGATCGAGTCTTGTGGGGAAAAGTGCGCAAACCTCTGCAGAGTGTAATAAACTAATCATGGTTAGCCGTGTGCCCAGTTATGGACAATCTTGAGTATCTAGTACTTGGATTATCATGTGAATCTCAACATGTTACCCTAAATTAATTTTGTTGGGCTTTGTTTAAAGATGATGCTTAATTGGGATTGAGATGCTGTCAACCATTCTCAATGTTTAACAACTACCATGATAGTTAAATAAATTTATTCCTTTGAAGTAGGGAAAAATTGGCTTTATGCAAAACTGTAACCATAGAGCTTTCCACCAGCCAGATATGCATATAGTATAGCTGTTTCATTCCATTACTCTCTATGTGTTACCTTGCCAGCATATTCCATGTGCTGACCCGTTTCGGGCTGCAATGTTAATGTTGCAGACTTTTCCAGATGACGATTAAGGAGTTTTTAGGTCGTGGTTCTATACTCAGTGATGCCGTTGGAGTTGATAGACTCACTTATCTTCCAAGCCTTCCGCTGTTATCGTTATTAGATGGCCTTAAGCCATATTTATTGTTATAAGTTCTCTATGGAGACACTCGATGTAATAAGTGTGTGATTGCTACTCTGCTATAAATCCTCCGAGTACTGTGTGGTGTCAGCATTACTGATCCAGGGATGACACCGGAGCACAGAGATCAGACTGTTTGAGGTCTGGTCGCTACACTTGCCTACAAAACTCTGTATTGAGGGGGGCTTCCTAGATTAGAGGAGGCAAGTTTTTTCTAGCGTTGTTGTGAGGGAGTCTTTGATTATTACCATATGTACTACACTCATTTACTTTACTTTCCTGCTATCTATCTTGCTTAGTTACTTTATGTTAGTTTTTTTGTTTTTTCACTTTCCAAAAAATTCAAAAAACACACAAAAATATTTAAATTCCAGCAAGAAGTTAGTTTGTTTTAGGCTTGAAATCATGTCTACTTCCGCTCAAAACACCAAACTTTGTGGATTTATGAGTAGTAATAATGATGATTTCATTAGCAAACCTATTGCTCCACTAGCCACTAGTGCTAAGTCTTACAAAATTAAGACTGCTTTGTTGAACTTGGTAATGACTAATGAACAAACAATTATATGTTTCTTATATTGAAGACGTTGCTTCTCACTTAAACAATTATGTTGAGCTCCATGATATAAAAAATATAAAGAAGTGAAATCCGATACTGTCAAGTTAAAGCTTTTTCCAGACGAAAATGGATGTTAGGTGGAGATGGGGAAACTTTTGCACGACAATTGGCTTTGGCACGGCTACATTTTGGTTATGCGGCAGCAAGTACAACACTCCAAATATGTAGCAGTCGGGGCCAAAAATCGGGGCTACCCAAAAGAATTTTGCATCATGTGGAGCCCTGTTTTTTACCCAAAGTGTCCTAAAATGACGGTGTTTACATCGCAGAGGTGCTTCTTTTTATCATTGTTGGATGACCCTCCTGTCTTCCCGCATCCCCCACGTGCCGCCGTGTGCCGGGTCAGGACTTTGTCATGCCAGCTCTAAGGCCCTGTTTGTTTGGGCTTTTTGCTTTTACTTTTGTAGCTTTCCACTTTCGCCAAAATTCTATAGCATTTTGGCCAAAATGAAAAGGCTGCAAAAACAGAAGTAAAAACATGTAAGTGCATCTAGTGCCACCCCTAGTTGGTTTTGGAGTATTGACGACAAACCTAGTTGAGGGACTAATGTGTTTGTGAGAATTGCAGGATAACACAGGTAGAAGTCCCTCATTGATTCGGTTTCCTACCACAGATGACCCCTAAAAATGTATGAAGACATTGAAGTCAGAGGTGGTATGTGAAGACATTCACATTGAAGACTATGATAAGAGAAGACATCGCATGAAGACTATGGAGCGCGAAGACTTAGAAGTTTCGTCGTTCTATGTTTTTCCTTTGTTGAGTCATAGGAACCACCGTACTGTTAAGTGGGGTCCAAGAGAACTAGTCAGAATGACTGAAGTGATGCTTAACCAAAATCCTATGTCTTCGAGTGAAGACTATGAGAGCAAATCTTGTCCAGAGTTGGATAAGTCAGCTTTGCTTGTAGTCCAAGTAAAGTTGTTGTGTGTGTTTGAAATCTGACTGTTGGAACACGTGTCAGTTCCTTAGTGACCAAGGGTCATTTTGGACAAACCAGGTCGGGTTGCCCAGTGGCTATAAATAGCCCACCCCCTATAACCATAAACGGTTGGCTGCTCAGAGTTAGAGTATGGCTTTTGTCGTTTGAGAGCAACCCACCTCGAAGCCTTTGAGAGAGAACTCCTTGCGAGGATAACGGCCTAAACACCCAGAGCCAAAGAGTGTTAGGCATCACTTAAGTCTTCCTGTCTGTGTGATCTGAAGACTTATTACACTTGAGGACTGTGAATCCTCCATCCAGTTAGGCGTCACGTTCTGAGCATCCAAGAGTCATTGTGGATCGCCGGTGAACGAAGTTTGTGAATGTTTGGAAGTCTACCTTGAAGACTTACCAGAGTGATTGGGCGAGGTCTGTGTGACCTTAGCTCAAGGGGAATACGGTGAGGACTCAGTGTCCTGAATTGCGTGTTCAGGACTGGGTGTCCAGGACTGTGTGTCCTCAGGTTTAAATACCTAGCCGCCCTAACCAGACGTACAACTGTCACCGCAGTTGGAACTTGTCTACCAAACCTTTGTCTTCACCAAGCTCATTGGTTCTATCCTTGCCATCTCTTTATTTACAGTTGGTCCTTGTGAAGTCATTGCCTATTTGCATTGTCCATTTGTCTTCACTGTGTGACTGGTTTTTCAGATTGGTTTCATATTATCTTCCATCCTGATCCGTACTGCCTAGCTGTTGTTAGTCTTTGTGCTTTCACTTCATTGAATACTTGACTATGGCTTGTCTAGGGTAGTCTACCTTCCACTGCATGGTTATAGGTTCATTTCTATCGTTTGTCTTCAAAACTCCCATGTTTTGAAGACTTTCATAAAAATCGCCTATTCACCCCCCCCCTCTAGTCGATATAACGCACTTTCAATTGGTATCAGAGCAAGGTACTCCCTTGTTCTGTGTGATTCGGTTTAACCACCTGGAGTTTTAGCTATGTCGACTACAGGGATAATTAAAGTCTCCGCTGCATGCCCCGTCTTCGATGGAACTGAATATCCCTACTGGAAGAATAAGATGCGCATGCATCTTGAAGCCATTGATGTCGACCTATGGTATGTCGTCAAGAATGGCGTTCCCAAGGCTGGTGAAGGTGTCACCACTGCTGATGTCAAGAAGTTCGTTCAACTGGACTCCACTGCCAAGAACATCATCTGTGGTCATCTGACCAAAGGACAGTATGGCCGTGTGAGTGCTTTGGAAACATCTAAGCTAGTCTGGGACTGGCTCTCCAAGGTCAATGAAGGTGTCTCAACCCAGAGAGATCAGAGAATCAGTGTCCTTCGCAACCTCTTCAACCGCTTCAAGAGAAATGACAATGGGAATGTCCAGCTCACGTTTGATCGACTCACTGACATCACAAATGAGCTTCAAGCTCTCGGCACCACTGAGATCACCAAGCATGAAGTCGTCAAGACACTTCTGAGATCACTTGACAGCTCGTTTGACACCCTAGCCCTGATGATTCAAGAACGTCCTGACTTCAAGACACTCGATCCGTCTGACATACTTGAGAGGCTCAACACACACGAGTTTCAGCTTTTTGAGAAAAGAGACATCTACGGTCCCAACTATGGGCGAACTCGTGCCTTGAAGGCAAAAGCTGCCTCCTCATCTGAAGAAGAATCTGACAGCAATTCTGATGATCCTGAAGACATTGGAAAGGAGCTTGCTATGCTTGTGAAGAAGTTCCAAAAATTCACCAAGAAGAAAGGTTTCAGAAAGTCTTCACGATCAAGCTCAAGGAATGATGAAGCTTCTGCTCATGACTATAAGAAGAGAACATGCCACAAGTGCAAGAAACCTGGCCACTACATCTCTGAGTGTCCGCAGTGGGACAATGAGAACAAGAAGAAGAAGATCAAGGAGTATGACTCTGACGACAAGAAGAAGAAGAAATACTCAAAGTCTTCTTCCAAGTCTTCCTCAAAGTCTTCATCACACAAGAAGAGCTCATCTGGCAAGGCACGTGCGTTTGTTGGCAAGGAAATGGATTCAGAGGAGGAGTCCGCTTCTGAGGAGGCGGAGGTGGAGTCTGAGGAGGAGTCCGATTCTGGCGTTGCGAGTCTGGCTACAGCATACGTTGCCAAGTCCATCTTCAACACTGAAGATAATGACTTCATCACCGACACTGATGCAAATGACAAGGACTAATCCGCTCCTACCTACTGCTTCATGGCACGTGGTGCCAAGGTAAACACACGCACTACTCACTATCAAACATCTAGTGAAGATGACTCTGATTGTGGTTCCAAACCCAGCTACAAAACACTTGCTAAAATTGCAACTGAACAACAGAAAGCTATGGAACATATTCAAAAACTATTAGACAAAAGCGATGATCTGTTAGATGCTGAAATGACTCGATCTCAGTCCTTAATTGAAGACATAAAAATCTTCACGTTAAGTATGAGGAACTTGAAAGTCGTCATGAAACGCTCTCAACAACTCATGAAAAGCTTTCCTATGATTATCTTCAAAGGAAGCAAGATCTTGAGAAATTGAGAGCGGCTCATGAAGATCTTCAAAAGGAAAACGAGTCACTTCGCGCCGAACAGATCAGTTCAGCTCAGGAAGGATTTGAACCACCATGTCTTAAATGCATTGAGCGTGATAACGCTACTTCTGTTGCTGAATGTTCTACTGCTGCTACTGTTGCAATATCTTCAACTGCTGATGTGGTAACTAACCCCTCTGCTGAGGATGCCACTGCTATTGCTGATGAGAATGCTAGGTTGAAGACATTGCTTGAAACAGGGATGTTCAAAAGTCTCAAAGGGCATCAGACACTATGTGATGTCCTCAAAAGGCAGATCCTGAACTGAAACCCTAGGAAAGAGGGTGTTGGGTTCGAAAGGAAAATGAATGCTGATGGCTCTTACTAGAAACCTGAGCAGTACCCCAAAACCACATGGGTTGCTACAAAGGAACCTTCAGCGGATCCATCCACCCTATCTGGCTTCACTTGTGCTAATCCCATTATTATTGATGAATCCTTTGATGCAAACTATAAACTGTTTAAGAATCAGAATGGTGAAGTGTTTGCCAGGTATATTGGTACTAACTGTAGGAATGGGCCCCCTATGAAGAAAGTCTGGGTGCCGAAAAGATGTTTGGAGAATCTTCCTGTGAATGTCGTCATGACACCACACATGAAGAAGACAAACCCCAGACCACATGCTTCATACGGTCCAAAGGCTTCATATAGACAGAGGACTCACCTGAGTCGCACTAATGCAAATGTTTTGCAGGGAAGCCATACTCAGGCCTATGAATATGAGCGCGGTTCATCAAACCGCCATGTTCATAAGACCAAGAACCATTCTGCTTATTCTTATGAGTACTATTGTCCACCTGCAAGACTTTTTGCTAGGGCTCCAAAGCCAAAGTTCTCAGATGTTGCACTTAGACTCATTGCTTCGAAGCCACCCTTGAAGATGTGGGTGGCTAAGAAAGCTTAACTCTCTTTTGCAGGGAAAGGTCTCCAGCCGAAAACCAAAAACGTTTGAAGCTATTGTTGGGGACCTTAAACATCGTGTAGGGCGCAAGATCAAATGCCCAAATGGTCTTATTATGTATTTTGTTCCTGAGTCGCTTGCTACTTGCCCTATCAGTCCTAACCTTGATCTAAGCTTTCATAATCCACTTGCTCATCAAATGTTTATGCTTCACAATTCTCTTCGTGAAGCCCATCCCCCTAACTGCACTGTAATAGTGTGTGTACTAATCACATGACTCGCAAGCGAAGTCTTCTTATGGACTCAACCTCACGTCCATCTGACAAAAGTCACATCACATTTGCTGACACTGTTTTTGAAGGGTATCGGAAAGGTGATTTGTACGTGGTAGATTTCTCAACAGGACCACAACTTGCCGTATGTCTTCTAGCAAAAGCTTCGGAATGTTGGCTCTGGCATCGGAGGCTAGGGCATGCTGGCATGAGGAACTTGCACACTCTTGCAAGAAAGAAGCATGTCATAGGCATCGAGGGTGTCAAGTTCAAGAAGGATCACTTATGTGGTGCCTGTGAAGTAGGAAAGATGACGAGGGCCAAGCATCCCTCGAAGACAATCATGACAACGACTCAACCCTTCGAGCTGCTCCACATGGACCTTTTCGGTCCCACTCATTACTCAACTCTTACTACTACTGCTTGTCTCTATGGCTTTGTCATTGTTGATGATTATTCAAGATATACCTGGGTGCATATAATCCTCTACAAGACTGAAGTGCAGGATGTCTTCAGACGCTTCGCCAATCGAGCCATGAACAACTATGGCGTCAAGATCAAGCACATCAGAAGTGACAATGGCACTGAATTCAAGAACACTGGTCTAGACACTTATCTTGATACTTTGGGCATTACAGATGAATTCTCAGCTCCGTACACACCGCAGCAGAATGGCATTGTGGAACGCAAGAACAGAACACTTATTGAGATGGCCCGGACGATGCTTGATGAATACAAGACTCCAAGAAAGTTCTGGCCTGAAGCCATTGATACTGCATGCCATATCATCAACCGTGTGTATCTTCACAAACTTCTCAGCAAGACATCCTATGAGCTCCTTACTGGCAAGAAGCCAAATGTCAGTTACTTCAGAGTATTTGGTGCCAGGTGCTGGATCAAGGATCCACATCACACTTCAAAATTTGCACCAAAAGCACATGAAGGTTTTATGCTTGGATATGGAAAGGATTCGCACTCCTATAGAGTCTTCAAACTTTTTCACTATAAAGTGGTTGAAACAGTGGATGTGCGGTTCGATGAGACTAACGGCTCGCAAAGAGAGCACCTGCCAAATGTGCTAGATGAAGTTCCATCCAGTGAATCAATCAAACTTATGGGAACTGGAGAAATCATACCATCTGAAGCTCAACCTGAAGAGGAACTTATCATCTCCGCACCTGATCAACCTGAAGACAATGCTCAGCCTGAAGACAATCCTTCTAACGATGACAATGATCAGCAAGAGCAAAATCTTCGTCCTGTACATCCTCATGCTGCAAATGAAGTACAGATTGAGAGAATAATTGATAGCATCAATGCACCAGGTCCACTCACTCGTTCAAGGGCAACACAGCTAGCAAACTTCTGTGGGCACTTCGCATTCGTCTCAATATCTGAACCCAAGAAAGTTGAAGAAGCCTTCATGGAACCTGAATGGATTCAAGCTATGCAAGAAGAGCTTTAACAGTTTGAGCTGAATAATGTATGGGAACTGGTTAAGCGTCCTGATCCTTGCAAGCACAATATAATAGGCACCAAATGGATATATCGCAACAAGCAAGATGAGCATGGTCAAGTTGCCAGAAAAAAATCTTGTCTCGTTGCTCAAGGGTACATTCAAGTTGAAGGGATTTACTTTGATGAAACATTTGCTCCTGTGGCTAGACTTGAAGCCATACGCATACTGCTGGCCTATGCAAATCATCATAACATTCTTCTGTATCAAATGGATTTGAAGAGCGCTTTTCTCAATGGCAAGATTGAAGAAGAAGTGTATGTTGCACAACCGCCTGTCTTTGAAGATCCAAAACATCCTGACATGGTGTACAAGCTCAACAAGGCACTGTATGGCCTCAAACAAGCCCCTCGGGCTTGGTATGACACACTCAAAGACTTCCTGAAGAGCAAAGGCTTCAAACCTGGTTCCCTCGACCCCACTCTCTTCACGAAGACATATGATGGTGAACTATTTTTGTGCCAAATATATGTGGATGACATTATCTTTGGCTGCACCAATCAGAAATATAGTGAAGAGTTTGGATATATGATGCAAGAGAAATATCAGATGTCCATGATGGGTGAGCTGAAGTTCTTCCTTGGTCTTCAAATACGTCAGCAACACAACGGCATCTTCATATCTCAAGAGAAGTACCTCAAAGATTGCCTGAAGAAATTTGGGATGCAAGACTGCAAAGGCTTCACGATGCCAATGCCAGCCAAACATCATCTGGGTCCCGACGACAATGGTAAAGAGTTCGATCAAAAGGTATACCGCTCCATGATTGGTTTACTTTATCTATGCGCATCTAGGCTAGATATTATGCTTAGTGTTTGCATGTGTGCTCGATTCCAAGCGACACCAAAGGAATCACATCACTTAGCTGTGAAGCGAATTCTTCGATATTTGGCTTACACCCCAACATTAGGATTATGGTATCCAAAGGGCTCAGAGTTTGATCTGGTTGGATTCTCGGGTGCTGATTATGCTGGTGACAAGGTGGATCGCAAGTCTACATCAGGCACATGTCATTTTCTGGGACGATCACTTGTATGTTGGTCTTCAAAGAAGCAGAACTGTGTATATCTCTCCACTGCTGAATCTGAATACATTGCTGATGGATCTTGCTGTGCTCAGCTTCTATGGATGAAGCAAACACTCAAAGACTATGGCATTCATCTGAAGCAAGTGCCACTCTACTGCGACAATGAAAGCGCCATCAAGATTGCCAACAACCTAGTTCAGCACTCGAAGACAAAGCACATTGAAATTCGTCACCACTTTCTCAGAGATCATGTTGTGAAGGAAGATATTGACATCATACACGTCAACACTGAAGAGCAATTGGCAGATATCTTCACCAAGCCCTTGGATGAGAAGAGGTTTTGAAAGTGCGTTATATCGACTAGAGGGGGGTGAATAGGCGATTTTTATGAAAGTCTTCAAAACGTGGGAGTTATGAAGACAAACAGCGAAGATATGCCTATTACTATGCAGCGGAAGTTAGATTACACTAGGCAAGCCATGGTCAAGTATTCAATAGAGTGAAAGCACAATGACAAATAATTGCAGTGTAATAAGGATCAGGTAGGAAGAAGTTATGAAGCCAAACAGATCATACATTCACGTTGTCAAGTCAAAAGATAGAGCAAGCATGCAATGGCTTCACAATGAGTAACAGTAAGACAACGGAAGTGAAGATGAAACCAGTGACTCGTTGAAGACAATGATGTGTTGGACCAGTTCCAGTTGCTGTGACAATTGTACGTCTGGTTGGAGCGGCTAGGTATTTAAACCTTAGGACACACAGTCCCGGACACCCAGTCCTGAACACGCAGCTCAGGACACCAAGTCCTCACCGTATTCTCCTTGAGCTAAGGTCACATAGTCCTCGCCCAATCACTCTTGTAAGTCTTCAAGGTAGACTCCCAAACCTTCACAGACTTCGTTCACTGGCAATCCACAATGTCTCTTGGATGCTCTGAACGCGACGCCTAACCGTCTGGAGGATTCACAGTCCTCAAGTGTAATAAGTCTTCAGATCACACAGACAAGAAGACTTAAGTGATGCCCAATGTTCTCTGGCTCTGGGTGGTTAGGGTTTTTCTCCTCGCTAGGAATTTTCTCTCAAAGGCTTCGAGGTGGGTTGCTCTCAAACGACAAAAGCCGTGCACTGAAATCTGAGCAGCCAACCGTTTATGGTTGTAGGGCATGGGCTATTTATAGCCACTTGGCAACCCGACCTGATTTGTCCGAAATGACCCTGGGTCACTAAGGAACTGACACGTGTCTCAATGGTCAGATTTCAAATTCTCATGGCAACTTTACTTGGGCTACAAGCAAAGCTGACTTGTCCGGCTCTGGACAAGATTCGCTCTCATTGTCTTCACTCGAAGACATAGGTTTTTGGTTTAGGCATCACTTCAGTCATTCTGACTGGTTCTCCTGGACCCCACTTAATAGTACGGTTGTTCCTATGACTCAACACAAAAGAAAAAGAACTACGAAAGATCTAAGTCTTCGAGCTCCATAGGCTTCATAACGTGTCTTCTTTTGTCATAGTCTTCAATGTGAATATCTTCATATACCACCTTTGGCTTCAATGTCTTCATACATTTTTAGGGGTCATCTCTGGTAGTAAAACCGAATCAATGAGGGACTTCTACCTGTGTTATCCTGCAATTCTCACAAACACATTAGTCCCTCAACTAGGTTTGTCGTCAATACTCCAAAACCAACTAGGGGTGGCACTAGATGCACTTACAATCTCCCCCTTTTTGGTGATTGATGACAAACTAGTTGAAGTTTTCAACGGGGAATATAGTCTGTGAAATTGTAAAGGATAAGGAATTGTCTTCATAAGTTGCAAGGGCTCCCCCTGAAGATGCGCATATAAGTTGATTTGCTTTTGGAATGCAAATGCACATGGCAGGTTGTACTTGTGGAGATTCACTTCAGCTTATGATGACAATCCACTATGCATGTGAAAGTATATGAAGATAATGACATGCATAATGGAAAATGGACGTCTGCAGAATGAGATAAGTGCGGAATTTATCTTCGCAAAAACAGGGTGGCAAACAAGTAGCAGACGACCATCTGGTTTAAGTGTTACAACTCATAAGAACCAAGTGTAAAATGAGAGTTGTAAGCACGAAGCAAAACATAACAAAACATAAAGCACCCGCCCATATGGACCCGCTTGAAGACTATCAACCCATATGCTTCTCCCCCTTTTGTCAGTAAGGACCAAAAAGGTTTAAAGACATAGAGTGTCTACTCGTTCCCAGGAGCAGCAGGGTCGTTGGAGGTGTTTGGCGGTGCAGAAGAGCTTGGAGGTGCTGAAGCAGGTGGCGGTGAGGTAGCATCGTCTTCTTCATCAATGATTCTGGCAGTGACTGTGGCAGCAGATGAAGAAAACTCAGAGTCTTCAAGTGATGGTGTGCTTCGCATCACAACCCTTCTAGGAGGTGTGGTGTCAAACTTGAATCGCTCAGTGAAGCCATCCTCTTCAAGTTTAGCTTCAGTACACATCATTGATAGCCCTTTCCATGTACGACGACAGGTTTCATGAGTAACAAAAGCATTCTTGGTGGCAAGATTTCGATGACGATTAACATCCACCAAGAGGCTTTTCATCTGACGCTTTAGCCAGTCATGATGCCTATCTTGTTTTTGATGAAGGGCCACAAGAAGCTCTCGGTTATTGAGAACACGAGCGCGCTTCTTGGGTCTTGAAGCAGTTGCACTATCAGTGGCTTCAGTTGAAGCAGGGTGTGGCGCACGTGTAGTGCCAGCCAAAGGATACACCCTGGAGATGGCTTCAACACCTTCATCGTTCTGAGTGAAGCTCTGGTGTTCTGCATTCTGAAGACTCAAAGGTTGCTTGGCAGGCTCAGGATATATAGCTTCAGCAGAGGTATCCACATCTGGCAAGAAGATCCGATGGTTGCGGGCTGATGGCTGATATGAGATCGCGGAGTGAAGCTTGATCAGTCTCATTACCCAAGGAGCATAGTACTTTAAACCAAACAGATCTGAGCCTGATGCAGCTAGTTGGCGTATGAAGAAATCTTGTGCGTTGAAGCATTTGCCATGAAGGATACAGAATATCAGAGTCTTCATTGCACCCTCAATCTTGGCATTTGGAGAGTGCCCTTTAATAGGCCAGAGAGTCCGCCGGATAATGTGATAGATGGTTCTGGGCAGGTACTCAAAGTCTTCAACGAAGAACTCTGTTGGATAAGGAGCATCGTGGGGCAATGGCTTCATCATGGAGAGCATCTGACTCATATTTGGTTCAGGCCTCTGGAATATGCTCTCAAGAGCTTCAGTGTGTAGTGGACAGCCTTCCTCGAAGAGTTCGCCAGGAGTGGGCAGGCCGGTGAGCTCAATGATATCGAATGCATTGGCTTCGTGATGGACATTGCCGGTCATCCACTCCAGGGCCCAAGTCTTCGGATCTCTGTTGTATCCTTTGATGTGTAGGGTGGCATAGAATTGCAACAGAAGCTCTTCATTCCAGTGCTCTTCATCAGTTATAAACTGCAGCAGACCCACTTGCTTGAAGCAATCCAGCGCTTCCTCTAAACAGGGCAGACCAGCAATGGCTTCAACATCAAGGCCTTGTGCGGGAAGATGCGACCTTGGTTGTATAGGATGCATGAATAGTAGCTGCGCTGAGGATAGCTCCAGAACCTATCTGATGAAATCCTTTCCCTTGAATAGGGGTTCTTGGAGCTGTTGAAGAACGTATTATCTGCCTTGAAGCTATTGATGTCGAAGGAGCCAGGTGCTGATGCAGGACCTGGGAACCTTGGCAGCCTTGGGACTGGCTTCTGGACATGAGGCATGTGCTCAACATGGTAATCAAATTGAGGACCTGCAGCAGACTCAGGAACAAAAGTGTCTGGATCAGTAGCTTCGCTGTCTTCTGAAGCTTTTGGTGGGGATGGCTCCAAATTGGCTTCAGTGTTGGTTGTGGCAGCCTCAATATTTTCAGCCTCCGCTTAACTAGCTGGAGGGTCGGTTACAAGCACGTTCCCCTGGAGAACTGCTTCTTGGTGGAGCAGAGGAGTGGGATCTTGTGGTACTTCTTCATTTTCTTTGGCTCATGCAGCCGGAATGTCTTCAGCATAGACTTGAGGCCTTGGACCTTTGCGAAGCCTACGGAACGCAGACGAGCCTGTGGGGTTGGAGAGGGCTGGGCCTCAAAGTATTCTTCCTCTTGAGGGCGATCCGCCCATGACGCATCTTGTGCAATTGGCGTCAAAGGACGACCAATGCTGATGAGTTCGCTGTGTTCATACTGAGGAAGGGCTGCATCATCTTATACATTGTCCTGATTACCAATGTCTTCAGCAGCGATGGGGTCGGCTGCTGGTATGTCTTCAGCTTCAGGAGCCTCTGTGGAAGCAGGCTCATGAACTGTCAGTTGTCGTTCTGCGTTAGGATGGACGACAGAGAGGGGTTCAACCATCAAGGGCTCTGTGGGAGCAGCCCGAGCTTTCTTGATCTTTCGCTTCTTCTGAGTGGGAGCAGTAGGAGAGGCTTCAGAGCTTTTCCTCTTCCTGGCTTCAGCCTCAGCAGTTCTTGTCTTCTTGAGCTCTGAAGCTGTTGACCGGCTCTTTGGCTTCGAGCCAGTCGTTGCAGTTGGGAAGACAATTGGAACTGCTTCTTGCCTTGGTGCCTCTGGTTCAGCCATAGCAGGCTTCTTCTTCTTCTTCGCGGCCATCTTGGGGTCGATGCCAGGATGCCCAAGTGCCTTGCGCTTCTCGGCCTCATTGTAGGCTTTCACACATCATTCTGCCAGAGACTTCATCCGCTCACGTGAACCCTGAGCTTCGGCATGCTTCTTCAGAAAGTTTTCCTTAAGCTCATGCAACATGATCTTGAAGCTCTTCACTTCTTGCACACTGAGCTTGGCCATATTCTTCTTGAACTGAGCCTTTTCATGATCAATTTTCTGCTTCAGTTCAACAATGCGCTGGGCAATTGCAAGTTCTGAAGCAATAGCACCTTGGAAGGCGACGCTGAGGCCAACGGGCAGCTGCAGATCTTCGAAGCTGATGTTAGGTGTGGCAAACCATTCATCGATGAAGTTGTGGATGATGGCGACATCAAAGAGAGGCAAATTGTTGAAGATTTCAGCTTCTTCTTTGCTCTTGATGAGCTGCTCTAGAGCGTCATCTCCAAGATCTTCATCACTTGATAGATCAATGGCTTCGCTGTGCAGAATGTCAGCAGCTGTGAGCTCTTTGCCGGTGTGTGGCTGAGGCATCTTGGCCTTCTGGGGCTTGGAGACGCGGGATACGTCTTCAGACTACACACTGTCTTCAGGAGGTGCAGTTGCTAGTGGCTTCGCCCTTGAGATTTTTGGTGAGTGGACCGGCTTTGAAGCTTTTGGCTTCTTCGACTGCTTTGGCTTCGGTACAGTAGGAGCTTCATCAGACTCAGAGTCAGCTGGAGGGTCATTCACGGCAGTCCCTTGGACTAAGATGCTGGTGATGAGGCCCTCAAGGTTGGCATATGGACCGATGATATTGGGTTCTGCGTTGCGTGTGCCATCTGCCCTTGGAGCTGAGGGACCAGGGTTGAAGTCTAACCCAAATTTATTCTTGTTCTGCTTCACTGATTGTTGGGAAACTGGAAGTTGCGCTTGAACAGATTGTCGTCACGACACCAGAGAAGTGACGACGGATGTGCATCATCGGGCTGTGGTCCTCGGACCATGCATGGGTAGAAGCCTTGAGCAATGGCTTCATCTCTGGTCCTGGGTATGAGGTTCTTGTAAAGGATGTCCCCCATGGTCTCTTGATGGCACTTTTCTCAGTATACTCCTGGGTGACGAAGCGGTATTTGAACCATTATTCTGCCCAATAGCGTCGAATCCATTGGATTCGGGTCTTGCGCTGCCCATAATTCTCTTCTGGATCTGTTTTATACATTTCTGCCAGGTCTTCATGTTGGAAATATGCCCTAGAGGCAATAATAAATTGATTATTATTATATTTCCTTGTTCATGATAATCATTTATTATCCATGCTAGAATTGTATTGATAGGAAACTCAGATACATGTGTGGATACATAGACAACACCATGTCCCTAGTAAGCCTCTAGTTGACTAGCTCGTTAATCAATAGATGGTTACGGTTTCCTGGCCATGGACATTGGATGTCGTTGATAACGGGATCACATCATTAGGAGAATGATGTGATGGACAAGACCCAATCCTAAGCCTAGCACAAGATCATGTAGTTCGTATGCTAAAGCTTTTCTAATGTCAAGTATCATTTCCTTAGACCATGAGATTGTGCAACTCCCGGATACCGTAGGAGTGCTTTGGGTGTGCCAAACGTCACAACGTAACTGGGTGGCTATAAAGGTACACTACGGGTATCTCTGAAAGTGTCTGTTGGGTTGGCACGAATCGAGACTGGGATTTGTCACTCCGTGTAAACGGAGAGGTATCTCTGGGCCCACTCGGTAGGACATCATCATAATGTGCACAGTGTGATCAAGGAGTTGATCACGGGATGATGTGTTACGGAACGAGTAAAGAGACTTTCCGGTAACGAGATTGAACAAGGTATCGGTATACCGACGATCGAATCTCGGGCAAGTACCATACCGCTAGACAAAGGGAATTGTATACGGGATTGATTGAGTCCTTGACATCGTGGTTCATCCGATGAGATCATCGTGGAACATGTGGGAGCCAACATGGGTATCCAGATCCCGCTGTTGGTTATTGACCGGAGAACATCTCGGTCATGACTACATGTCTCCCGAACCCGTAGGGT
This sequence comes from Triticum dicoccoides, assembly GCF_002162155.2. Lineage (NCBI taxonomy): Eukaryota > Viridiplantae > Streptophyta > Magnoliopsida > Poales > Poaceae > Triticum > Triticum dicoccoides. The sequence continues at coordinate 660,715,295 of NC_041384.1, forward strand.
CTACACACTTAAGGTTCGATGACGCTAGGGTTATAAAGGAAGTTTGTATGTGGTTACCGAATGTTGTTCGGAGTCCCGGATGAGATCCCGGACGTCACGAGGAGTTCCGGAATGGTCCGGAGGTAAAGATTTATATATAGGAAGTCCTGTTTCGGCCATCGGGACAAGTTTCGGGGTCATCGGTATTGTACCGGGACCACCGGAAGGGTCCCGGGGGCCCACCGGGTGGGGCCACCTGCCCCGTGTTGGAAATATGCCCTAGAGGCAATAATAAATTGATTATTATTATATTTCCTTGTTCATGATAATCGTTTATTATCCATGCTAGAATTGTATTGATAGGAAACTCAGATACATGTGTGGATACATAGACAACACCATGTCCCTAGTAAGCCTCTAGTTGACTAGCTCGTTGATCAATAGATGGTTACGGTTTCCTGACCATGGACATTGGATGTCGTTGATAACAGGATCACATCATTAGGAGAATGATGTGATGGACAAGACCCAATCCTAAGCCTAGCACAAGATCATGTAGTTCGTATGCTAAAGCTTTTCTAATGTCAAGTATCATTTCCTTAGACCATGAGATTGTGCAACTCCCGGATACCGTAGGAGTGCTTTGGGTGTGCCAAACGTCACAACGTAACTGGGTGGCTATAAAGGTATACTACGGGTATCTCTGAAAGTGTCTGTTGGGTTGGCACGAATCGAGATTGGGATTTTGTCACTCCGTGTAAACGGAGAGGTATCTCTGGGCCCACTCGGTAGGACATCATCATAATGTGCACAATGTGACCAAGGGGTTGATCACGGGATGATGTGTTACGGAACGAGTAAAGAGACTTGCCGGTAACGAGATTGAACAAGGTATCGGTATACCGACGATCGAATCTCGGGCAAGTACCATACCGCTAGACAAAGGGAATTGTATACGGGATTGATTGAGTCCTTGACATCGTGGTTCATCCGATGAGGTCATCGTGGAACATGTGGGAGCCAACATGGGTATCCAGATCCCGCTGTTGGTTATTGACCGGAGAACATCTCGGTCATGACTACATGTCTCCCGAACCCGTAGGGTCTACACACTTAAGGTTCGATGACGCTAGGGTTATAAAGGAAGTTTGTATGTGGTTACCGAATGTTGTTCGGAGTCCCGGATGAGATCCCGGACGTCACGAGGAGTTCCGGAATGGTCCGGAGGTAAAGATTTATATATAGGAAGTCCTGTTTCGGCCATCGGGACAAGTTTTGGGGTCATCGGTATTGTACCGGGACCACCGGAAGGGTCCCGGGGGCCCACCGGGTGGGGCCACCTGCCCCGGGGGGCCACATGGGTTGTAGGGGGTGCGCCTTGGCCTACATGGGCCAAGGGCACCAGCCCCTAGAGGCCCATGCGCCAAGATATAGGAAAAAGGGAAGAGTCCTAAAAGGGGAAGGCACCTCCGAGGTGCCTTGGGGAGGATGGACTCCTCCCCCCTCTCTTAGCCGCACCCCTTCCTTGGAGGAAGGGGCAAGGCTGCGCCTCCCCCCTCTCCCCTGCCCCTATATATAGTGGAGGGGAGGGAGGGCATCCATACCTGAGCCCTTGGCGCCTCCCTCCCTCCCGTGACACCTCCTCCTCTCCCGTAGGTGCTTGGCGAAGCCCTGCAGGATTGCCACGCTCCTCCATCACCACCACGCCGTTGTGCTGCTGCTGGATGGAGTCTTCCTCAACCTCTCCATCTCTCCTTGCTGGATCAAGGCGTGGGAGACATCGTCGAGCTGTACGTGTGTTGAACGCGGAGGTGCCGTCCTTTCGGCACTAGGATCATCGGTGATCTGAATCACGACGAGTACGACTCCATCAACCCCGTTCACTTGAACGCTTCCGCTTAGCGATCTACAAGGGTATGTAGATGCACTCTCCTTCCCCTCGTTGCTAGTCTCTCCATAGATAGATCTTGGTGACACGTAGGAAAATTTTGAATTTCTGCTACGTTCCCCAACAGTGGCATCATGAGCTAGGTCTATTGCGTAGATTCTTTGCACGAGTAGAACACAAAGTAGTTGTGGGCGTCGATATTGTTCAATATGCTTGCCATTACTAGTCTTATCTTGATTCGGCGGCATCGTGGGATGAAGCGGCCCGGACCAACCTTACACGTACGCTTACGTGAGACCGGTTCCACCGACAAACATGCACTAGTTGCATAAGGTGGCTGGCGGGTGTCTGTCTCTCCCACTTTAGTCGGATCGGATTCGATGAAAAGGGTCCTTATGAAGGGTAAATAGCAATTGGCATATCACGTTGTGGTTCATGCGTAGGTAAGAAACGTTCTTGCTAGAAACCCATAGCAGCCACGTAAAACATGCAAACAACAATTAGAGGACGTCTAACTTGTTTTTGCAGGGTATGCTATGTGATGTGATATGGCCAAAGGATGTGATGAATGATATATGTGATGTATGAGATTGATCATATTCTTGTAATAGGAATCACGACTTGCATGTCGATGAGTATGACAACCGGCAGGAGCCATAGGAGTTGTCTTAATTTATTTGTGACCTGCGTGTCAACTTAAACGTCATGTAATTACTTTACTTTATTGCTAACCGTTAGCCATAGTAGTAGAAGTAATAGTTGGCGAGGCAACTTCATGAAGACACGATGATGGAGATCATGATGATGGAGATCATGGTGTCATGCCGGTGACGATGATGATCATGGAGCCCCGAAGATGGAGATCAAAAGGAGCAAAGTGATGATGGCCATATCATGTCACTATTTGATTGCATGTGATGTTTATCATGTTTATACATCTTATTTGCTTAGAACGACGGTAGTAAATAAGATGATCCCTTACAACAATTTCAAGAAGTGTTCTCCCCTAACTGTGCACCGTTGCGACAGTTCGTGTTCCGAAGCACCACGTGATGATCGGGTGTTAGATTCTAACGTTCACATACAACGGGTGTAAGACAGATTTACACACGCGAAACACTTAGGGTTAACTTGACGAGCCTAGCATGTACAGACATGGCCTCGGAACACGGAGACCGAAAGGTCGAACATGAGTCGTATAGAAGATACGATCAACATGAAGATGTTCACCGATGATGACTAGTCCGTCTCACGTGATGATCGGACACGGCCTAGTTTGACTCGGATCATGTAATCACTTAGATGACTAGAGGGATGTCTATCTGAATGGGAGTTCATAAGATGAACTTAATTATCCTGAACATAGTCAAAAGGTTTTTGCAAATTATGTCGTAGCTCACGCTATAGTTCTACTGTTTAGATATGTTCCTAGAGAAAAATTAGTTGAAAGTTGATAGTAGCAATTATGCGGACTAGGTCCGTAAACAGAGGATTGTCCTCATTGCTTCATAGAAGGCTTATGTCCTTAATGCACCGCTTAGTATGCTGAACCTCGAACGTTGTCTGTGGTTGTTGCGAACATCTGACATACACGTTTTGATAACTACGTGATAGTTCAGTTAAACGGTTTAGAGTTGAGGCACCAAAGACGTTTTTGAAACATCGCGAAACATATGAGATGTTTTGAGGGCTGAAATTGGGATTTCAGGCTCGTGCCCATGTCAAGAGGTATAAGACCTCCGATGACTTTCTTAACCTGCAAACTAAGGAGAAAAGCTCAATTGTTGAGCTTGTGCTCAGATTGTCTGAGTACAACAATCATTTGAATCGAGTGGGAGTTGATCTTCCAGATAAGACAGTGATGGTTCTCCAAAGTCATTGCCACCAAGCTGTTAGAGCTTCGTGATGAACTATAACATATCAGGGATAGATATGATGATCCTTGAGGTATTCGCGATGTTTGACACCGCGAAAGTAGAAATCAAGAAGGAGCATCAATTGTTGATGGTTGGTGGAACCAATAGTTTCAAGAAGGGCAAGGGCAAGAAGGGATACTTCATGAAACGGCAAATCAGCTGCTGCTCTAGTGAAGAAACCCAAGGTAAAACCCAAACCCGAGACTAAGTGCTTCTGTAATAAGGGGAACAACCACTAGAGCAGAATTACCCTAGATACTTGGTAGATAAGAAGGCTGGCAAGGTCGATAGAAGTATATTGGATATACATTGTGTTAATGTGTACTTTGCTAGTACTCCTAGTAGCACCAGGGTATTAGATACCGGTTCGGTTGCTAAGTGTTAGTAACTCGAAACAAAAGGCTACGGAATAAACGGAGACTAGCTAAAGGTGAGCTGACGATATGTGTTGGAAGTTTTTCCAAGCTTGATATGATCAAGCATCGCACGCTCCCTCTACCAAAGAGATTGGTGTTAAACCTAAATAATTGTTATTTGGTGTTTGCTTTGAGCATAGACATGATTGGATTACGTCGATCGCAATACGGTTATTCATTTAAGGAGAATAATGGTTACTCTGTTTATTTGAATAATACCTTCAATGGTCTTACACCTAAAGGAATGGTTTATTGAATCTCGATCGTAGTGATACACATTTTCATGCCAACAGATATAAGATAGTAATGATAGTACCACTTACTTGTGGCACTGCCATGTAAGTCATAATGGTATAAAACGCATGAAGAAGCTCCATGTTGATGGATCTTTGGACTCACTCGTTTTTTGAAAAGTTTGAGACATGCGAACCATGTCTATTGGTGTGTACGCATGAAGAAACTCCATGCAAATGGACCGTTTTGACTCACTTGATTTTGAATCACTTGGGACATGCAAATCATACCACATGGGCAAGATGACTGAAAAGCCTCGTTTTCAGTAAGATGGAACAAGATAGCAACTTGTTGGAAGTAACACATTTTGATGTGTGCAGTCCAATGAGTGCTGAGGCATGCAGTGAATATCGTTATGTTCTTACTTCACAGATGATTCGAGTAGATGTTGAGTATATTTACTTGATGAATCATGAGTCTGAATTATTGAAAGGTTCAAGTAATTTCAGTGTGAAGTTGAAAGATCGTCGTGACAAGAGGATAAAAGATCTATGATATGATCATAGAGATGAATATCTGAATCACGAGTTTGGCACAGAATTAAGACGTTGTGGAAATTGTTTCACAACTGATACAGCCTGGAACACCATAGTGTGATGGTGTGTCCAAACGTCATAGTTGCACCCTATTGGATATGGTGCATACCATGATGTCTCTTATCGAGTTACCACTATCGTTCATGGGTTAGGCATTAGAGACAACCACATTCACTTTAAATAGGGCGCCACATAATTTCGTTGAGACGACACCGTATGAACTATGGTTTGGAGAAACCTAAGTTGCCGTTTCTTGAAAGTTTGGGGCTGCGACGCTTATGTGAAAAGGTTTCAGGTTGATAAGCTCGAACCCAAAGCAGATAAAATGCATCTTCATAGGACACCCAAAAACAGTTGGGTATACCTCCTAATTCAGATCCGAAAGCAATAGGGATTGTTTCTTGAATCGGGTCCTTTTTCGAGGAAAGGTTTCTCTCGAAAAGTTGAGTGGGAGGATGGTGGAGACTTGATGAGGTTATTGAACCGTCACTTCAACAAGTGTGTAGCAGGGCACAGGAAGTTGTTCCTATGGCACGTACACCAACTGAAGTGGAAGCTTATGATAGTGATCATGAAACTTCGGATCGAGTCACTACCAAACCTCGTGGGATGACAAGGATGCGTACTACTTCAGAGTGGTACGTAATCCTGTCTTGGAAGTCATGTTGCTAGACAACAATGAACCTACGAGCTATGGAGAAGCGATGGTGGGCCCGGATTCCGATAAATGGCTCAAGGCCATAAAACCCGAGAGAGGATCCATGTATGAAAACAAAGTGTAGACTTTGGAAGAACTACTTGATGGTCGTAAGGCTGTTAGGTACATATGGATTTTGAAAGGAAGACAGACAATGATGGTAAGTGTCACCATTGAGAAAGCTCGACTTGTCGTTAAGATGTTTTTCGACAAGTTCAAGAAGTTGACTACGATGAGACTTTCTCACTCGTAGCGATGCTAAGAGTCTGTTGGAATTATATTAGCAATTACTGCATTATTTATGAAATCTTGCAGATAGGATGTCAAAACATTGTTTCCTCGACGATTCTTGAGGAAAGGTTGTATGTGATACAACCGGAAGGTTTTGTCTATCCTGAAATATGCTAATAAGTATGCAAAGCTCCAGCAATCCTTCTGAGGACTGGAGTGAGCATCTCGGAGTTGGAATGTATGCTTTGATGATGATCAAAGATTTTGGGTGTATACAAAGTTTATGAGAAACTTGTATTTCCAAAGAAGTGAGTGCGAGCACTATAGAATTTCTGATGAGTATATGTTGTTGACATATTAATGATCGGAAATGACGTAGAATTTCTGGAAAGCATAAAGGGTTATTTGGAAAGTATTTTTCAATGGAAAGCCTGGATTAAGCTACTTGAACATTGAGCATCAAGATCTATAAGGATAGATCAAAACGCTTAATGGTACTTTCAAATGAGCACATACCTTGACATGATCTTGAAGGTGTTCAAGATGGATCAGTCAAAGAAGGAGTTCTTGCCTGAGTTGTAAGGTATGAAGTTAAGACTTAAAGCTCGACCATGGCAGAATAGAGAGAAAGGACTAAGGTCGTCCCCTATGCATAAGACGTAGGCTCTACAGTATGCTATGCTGTGTACCGCACCTGAAGTGTGCCTTGCCATGAGTCAGTCAAGGGGTACAAGAGTGATCCAAGAATGGATCACGGGACAGCGGTCAAAGTTATCCTTAGTAACTAGTGGACTAAGGAATTTTCTCGATTATGGAGGTGGTAAAGGGGTTCGTCGTAAAGGGTTACGTCGATGCAACACCTATCCGGATAGCTCTGAGTAGAGATACCGGATACGTATAATGGAGCAACAATTTAGAATAGCTCCAAGTAGAACAGTTATTTGGAATAGCTCCAAATAGAACGTGGTAGCTGCATCTAGGAGATGACATAGAGATTTGTAAAGCACACACGGATCTGAAAGGTTCAGACCCGTTGACTATAACCTCTCTCACAAGCATAACATGATCAAACCCAGAACTCATCGAGTGTTAATCACATGGTAAATGTGAACTAGATTATTGACTCTAGTAAACTCTTTGGGTGTTAGTCACATGGGGATGTGACCTTGAGTGTTAATCACATATCGATGTGAACTAGATTATTGACTCTAGTGCAAGTGGGAGACTGTTGGAAATATGCCCTAGAGGCAATAATAAATTGATTATTATTATATTTCCTTGTTCATGATAATCATTTATTATCCATGCTAGAATTGTATTGATAGGAAACTCAGATACATGTGTGGATACATAGACAACACCATGTCCCTAGTAAGCCTCTAGTTGACTAGCTCGTTAATCAATAGATGGTTACGGTTTCCTGGCCATGGACATTGGATGTTGTTGATAACGGGATCACATCATTAGGAGAATGATGTGATGGACAAGACCCAATCCTAAGCCTAGCACAAGATCATGTAGTTCGTATGCTAAAGCTTTTCTAATGTCAAGTATCATTTCCTTAGACCATGAGATTGTGCAACTCCCGGATACCGTAGGAGTGCTTTGGGTGTGCCAAACGTCACAACGTAACTGGGTGGCTATAAAGGTACACTACGGGTATCTCTGAAAGTGTCTGTTGGGTTGGCACGAATCGAGATTGGGATTTTGTCACTCCGTGTAAACGGAGAGGTATCTCTGGGCCCACTTGGTAGGACATCATCATAATGTGCACAATGTGACCAAGGGGTTGATCACGGGATGATGTGTTACGGAACGAGTAAAGAGACTTGCCGGTAACGAGATTGAACAAGGTATCGGTATACCGACGATCGAATCTCGGGCAAGTACCATACCGCTAGACAAAGGGAATTGTATACGGGATTGATTGAGTCCTTGACATCGTGGTTCATCCGATGAGATCATCGTGGAACATGTGGGAGCCAACATGGGTATCCAGATCCTGCTGTTGGTTATTGACCGGAGAACATCTCGGTCATGACTACATGTCTCCCGAACCCGTAGGGTCTACACACTTAAGGTTCGATGACGCTAGGGTTATAAAGGAAGTTTGTATGTGGTTACCGAATGTTGTTCGGAGTCCCGGATGAGATCTCGGACGTCACGAGGAGTTCCGGAATGGTCCGGAGGTAAAGATTTATATATAGGAAGTCCTGTTTCGGCCATCGGGACAAGTTTTGGGGTCATCGGTATTGTACCGGGACCACCGGAAGGGTCCCGGGGGCCCACCGGGTGGGGCCACCTGCCCCGGGGGGCCACATGGGTTGTAGGGGGTGCGCCTTGGCCTACATGGGCCAAGGGCACCAGCCCCTAGAGGCCCATGCGCCAAGATATAGGAAAAAGGGGAGACTCCTAAAAGGGGAAGGCACCTCCGAGGTGCCTTGGGGAGGATGGACTCCTCCCCCCTCTCTTAGCCGCACCCCTTCCTTGGAGGAAGGGGCAAGGCTGCACCTCCCCCCTCTCCCCTGCCCCTATATATAGTGGAGGGGAGGGAGGGCATCCATACCTGAGCCCTTGGCGCCTCCCTCCCTCCCGTGACACCTCCTCCTCTCTCGTAGGTGCTTGGCGAAGCCCTGCAGGATTGCCACGCTCCTCCATCACCACCATGCCGTTGTGCTGCTGCTGGATGGAGTCTTCCTCAACCTCTCCATCTCTCCTTGCTGGATCAAGGCGTGGGAGACATCGTCGAGCTGTACGTGTGTTGAACGCGGAGGTGCCGTCCTTTCGGCACTAGGATCATCGGTGATCTGAATCACGACGAGTACGACTCCATCAACCCCGTTCACTTGAACGCTTCCGCTTAGCGATCTACAAGGGTATGTAGATGCACTCTCCTTCCCCTCGTTGCTAGTCTCTCCATAGATAGATCTTGGTGACACGTAGGAAAATTTTGAATTTCTGCTATGTTCCCCAACACTTTAGGCAGATCTTTGGAAGTTCCTCCACGTCGCTGTCTGCCCCCCTTCCTTGCTGCTGCTTCTGAAGCCATAAACTTTAACTTGAAAGGCTTCAAAACTTTCAAAGGCTTCAAAGGCTTTCTTTTGCTGGACCAACAGGAACTGGCTTCAGGAGAATTTATGTGATGTTGTAGGAATTCTGCAAATGAATGCAGACTATGAGAACCGAAGGATTCTCCCACAGACATGTACCTGTGACAGCATTAAGGTGCGAGGGAAGGGGAAGAGGTCATATGCATTCTCAGAAGGTTTTGAAGATTAATCAGTTTAGAAGACATTGACCTCATCGTGCGAAGACATTCACTCATAGATAAGAAGTTGGTTCCAGATTTGTACGAACCCACAGATCAGTACAAGTGAGGAATCTAACTACTTCATGAAGCACAAGTGAATATACTAGGCATGTTATGAGATGCAGATTGAGAGACCTAACTTGTGTGAGGAGAAACTTCTTATGGTAGAAAGTGACAGAACCATGAGATCAAAAGGGGCTGTGAAAAGAAGTTTTATTTACCACACTTGGAACTGCTAGACGGAGTGGGAAGTGATGCCGAGCAGTTCAATCCTCTGTGCCCTAACTTGGCGACGGAAGACACCTACGGCAACAGCGGAGAGGAAGATGTCCGCGGTCAGCGTGAAGACGGCGTCGGAGAGGTTGCGGCGGTGAAGCGCTTCGTCGCCGGCGTCGTCGAGAGCTAGCGGTGGCGCTAGGGTTCGTGCGAGAGTGGAAGAAGGAGATAATGACCGCGGTAAGTGTGAATTTATAGGCACAGAGGCGGCACTATGCTATTACACAGGTGCCCCTTGCGATTCGCATCTGAGGAATGCGTGGCCAGTTTGCGGAAGTTTGGGGTTTGTTCCACGTCCCACGCACGCCTGGATTGTCGGGCGATCGTTCCTGCTTCTCCGGATTTTATGTGGAGGAATGAGCATTGAAAACGGACTTTATGGTTGTCTCTATATCTTCTGCTAACAAGGACGCAGTGAAGACATTCGACAGTTTCAATAGAATGCATATGACTTAGAGAGATAGAGTTTGAGATAGAAAGCATAGAGAAGATTGGGGTCCGATCACATTGACTTAGTTCAAAAAATTCAACACGAAGACATAGCTATAAGTGAATGCTGTAGAGGACAGAACACTAGCATATATATATATATATATATATATATATATATATATATATATATATATATATATATATATATATATAGTCAACCTAGTGAAGATAATCATGAAAGTATGTTGAGTTCGAAGCCAAATCAAATGTGAAGACATTGCAAGGTAACGCCATGAGTGAAACACTTCAAAATGAAACGTTTGGTGGTGGCGTTACCCACCGTATAGGAAGTATTAGACCCAGACACGGCGCACAATTATCGTGGTGCTCCGAAGTCAAATTCCACATTAATGTATTCACACTTAGAATGTATGTCTTCATTGATTGAAGATATACTTCACTTCGTGTGTTGCACATCTAAGTCATCAATATGCATAAGGGTTAGGATGTGTGCCTGATCACAGGACATTTGAGGATTCCAGGATATTTAGCTCACACCGTAACTTGCAAAACCTCTTCTCATCCAAGGGCTTGGTGAAGATATCTGCCAATTGCTCTTCAGTGTTGACGTGTATGATATCAATGTCTTCCTTCACAACATGATCTCTGAGAAAGTGATGACGAATTTCAATGTGCTTTGTCTTCGAGTGCTGAACTGGGTTGTTGGCAATCTTGATGGCACTTTCATTGTCGCAGTAAAGTGGCACTTGCTTCAGATGAATGCCATAGTCCTTGGGTGTTTGCTTCATCCACATAAGCTGAGCGCAGCAAGATCCAGCAGCAATGTATTCAGATTCAGCAGTGGAGAGAGATACACAGTTCTGCTTCTTTGAAGACCAACATACAAGTGATCGTCCCAGAAAGTGACATGTGCCTGATGTAGACTTGCGATCAACTTTGTCACCAGCATAATCAGCATCCGAGAATCCAACCAAATCAAACTCTAAGCCCTTTGGATACCATAATCCTAGAGTTGGGGTGTGAGCCAAATATCAAAGAATTCGCTTCACAGCTAAGTGATGCGATTCCTTTGGTGCCGCTTGAAATCGAGCACACATGCAAACACTAAGCATAATATCTGGCCTAGATGCACATAGATAAAGTAAAGAACCAATCATGGAGCGGTATACCTTTTGATCAAACTCTTTACCATTGTCGTCGGGACCCAGATGATGTTTGGCTGGCATTGGTGTTGTGAAGCCTTTGCAGTCTTGCATACCGAACTTCTTCAGGCAATCTTTGAGATACTTCTCTTGAGATAAGAAGATGCCATTGCGTTGTTGTCGTATTTGAAGACCAAGGAAGAACTTCAGCTCCCCCATCATGGACATCTGATATTGCTCTTGCATCATATATCCAAACTCTTCACTGTACTTCTGATTTGTGCAGCCGAAGATAATGTCATCCACATATATTTGGCACACAAACAGTTCACCATCATATGTCTTCATGAAAAGAGTGGGATCTAGGGAACCAGGTATGAAGCCTTTGCTCTTCAGGAAGTATTTGAGTGTGTCATACCAGGCCCTAGGGGCTTGTTTGAGGCCATACAGCGCCTTGTTGAGCTTGTATACCATGTCAGGATGTTTTGGATTTTCAAAGCCAGGCGGCTGTGCAACATACACTTCTTCTTCAATCTTGCCATTGAGAAAGGCACTCTTCACATCCATTTGATATAGAAGTATGTTATGATGATTTGCATAGGCCAGCAGTATGCGTATGGCTTCAAGCCTAGCCAGAGGAGCAAATGTTTCATCGAAGTCAATGCCTTCCACTTGAGTATATCCTTGAGCAACGAGACGAGCTTTGTTTCTAACAACTTGACCATGCTCATCTTGCTTGTTGCGGTATATCCATTTGGTGCCTATTATGTTGTGCTTCCGTGGATCAGGATGCTTAACCAGTTCCCATATATTATTCAGCTCAAACTGTTGAAGCTCTTCTTGCATAGCTTGAATCCATTCAGGTTCCATGAAGGCTTCTTCAACTTTCTTGGGTTCTGATATTGAGACGAATGCGAAGTGCCCACAGAAATTTGCTAGCTGAGTTGCCCTTGAACGAGTGAGTGGACCTGGTGCATTGATGCTATCAATTATTCTTTCAATCTGCACTTCATTGGCAATGCGAGGATGTACAGGGCGAAGACTTTGCTCTTGCTGATCTGTGTTGTCGTTGGGAGGAATGTCTTCAGGCTGAGCATTGTCTTCATGTGGGTCAGGTGCTGAGATGATAAGTTCTTCTTCAGGATGAGCTTCAGAAGGTATAATATCTCCAGTTCCCATAAGTTTGATTGATTCACTAGCTGGAACTTCATCTAGCACATTTGGCAGTTGCTCTCTTTGTGACCCATTGGTCTCATCGAACCGCACATCCACTGTTTCAACCACTTTGTAATGAAAGAGATTGAAGACTCTGTAGGAGTGCGAATCCTTTCCATATCCAAGCATAAAACCCTCATGTGCTTTTGGTGCAAACTTTGAGGTGTGGTGTGGGTCCTTGATCCAGCACCTTGCGCCAAATACTCTGAAATAACTGACATTTGGCTTCTTGCCAGTTAGGAGTTCATAAGATGTCTTGTTCATAAGCTTGTGAAGATAAACACGATTGATTGTATGGCATGCAGTGTCAATGGCTTCAGTCCAGAATTTTCTTGGAGTCTTGTATTCATCTAGCATCGTTCTGGCCATCTCAATGAGTGTTCTGTTCTTGCGTTCGACGACTCCATTCTGCTGTGGCGTGTACGGAGCTTAGAATTCATGTGTGATGCCCAAGGTATCAAGATATGTATCAAGGCCAGTGTTCTTGAATTCAGTGCCATTGTCACTTCTGATGTGCTTTATCTTGGCGCCGTAATTGTTCATGACTCGATTGGCGAAGCGTCTGAAGACATCCTGCACTTCAGTCTTGTAAAGGATTATGTGCACCCAAGTATATCTAGAGTAATCATCAACAATGACAAAGCCATAGAGGCAAGCAGTAGTAGTAAAAGTTGAGTAGTGAGTGGGACCAAAAAGATCCATGTGAAGCAGTTCGAAGGGTCAAGTAGTGGTCATGATTGTCTTTGAGGGATGTTTTGCCCTTGTCATCTTCCCTGCTTCACAGGCACCGCATAAGTGATCTTTCTTGAACTTGACGCCCTCGATGCCTATGACATGCTTCTTCTTCGCAAGGGTGTGGAGGTTCCTCATGCCAACATGCCCAAGCCTCCGATGCCAAAGCCAGCATTCTGAAGCTTTTGCAAGAAGACATACTGCAAGTTGTGGCCCTGCTGAGAAATCTACCACATACAGATCATCTTTTCGATACCCTTCAAACACTAGAGACTTGTCAGATTCCATTAGTACAAGACAATGATATTTTCCAAACATTACGATCATGTTCAAATCGCAGAGCATTGAGACAGACATTAAGTTGAAGCCAAGGGATTCAACAAGCATGACTTTATCCATGTGTTGATCCTTTGAGATTGCAACTCTACCTAGACCCAATACCTTACTTTTACCAGTGTCAGCAAATGTGATGTGGCTCTTGTCGGATGGACGTAAGGTTGAGTCCATAAGAAGGCTTCTTTTGCCAGTCATGTGATTTGTACATCCACTGTCAATAATCCATTCTGAAGACTTTGAAGACGCTGGTGTTGTACCCTACAGTGCAGTTAGGGGGATAGGCTTCATGAAGAGAATTGTGAAGCAAAAACATTTGACGAACCAGTGGGTTATGAAAGCTTAGATCCAGATTAGGACTAATAGGGAGAGTAGCATGCGATTCAGGAACGAAGTACATAATGATGCCATTCGGGCATTTTATCTTGCGCCCTACAAGATTTTTAAGGTCCCCAGCAATAGCATCAGAAGATTTTGGTTTTCTGCTGGAGACCTTTCCCTGCAAAAAAAAAGAGTTAAGCCTTCTTAACCACCCACATCTTCAAGGGTGGCTTAGAAGCAATAAGTCTAAGTGCAGCATCTGAGAATTTTGGCTTTGAAGCCTTAGCAAACAGTCTTGCAGGTGGACAATAGTACTCATAAGAATAAGCAGAATAATTTTTGGTCATATGAACATGATGGTTTGATGAACCGCTCTCATATTCATATGCCTGAGTATGGTTTCCCTGCAAAACATTTGCGTTAGTGTGACTTAGGTGAGTCTTCTGTTTGTATGAAGCCTTTGGACCGTATGAAGCCTTTGGTCTGTGGTTTGTCTTCTTCAAGTGAGGTGTCATGAAGACATTCACAGGAAGATTTTCCAGACACTTCTTCGGAACCCAGATCTTCTTCATAGGCGGTCCATTCCTGCAGTTAGTACCAATGTACCTGGCAAACACTTCACCATTCTGATTCTTAAACAGTATATAGTTTGCATCCAAGGATTCATCAATGATAATGGGGTTAGCACAAGTGAAGCCAGATAAATTGGATGGATCTGCTGAAGGTTCCTTTGCAGCAACCCACTTGGTTTTGGGGTACTGCTCAGGTTTCCAGTAAGAGCCATCTGCATTTATTTTCCTTACGAACCCAACACCCTCTTTCCTAGGGTTTCGGTTCAGAATCTGCTTCTTGAGGACATCACATAATGTCTGATGTCCTTTAAGACTTTTGTACATCCCTGTTTCAAGCAATGTCTTCAACCTAGCATTCTCAACAGCAATAGCAGTGGTATCCTCAGCAGAGGGGTTAGTTACCACATCAACAGTTGAAGATATTGCAACAGCAGTAGCAGTGGAACATTCAGCAACAGAAGTAGCATTATCACGCTCAATGCATTTAAGACATGGTGGTTCAAATCCTTCCTGAGCGGAACTGATCTGTTCGGCGCGAAGTGACTCATTTTCCTTTTGAAGATCTTCATGAGCCGCTCTCAATTTCTCAAGTTCTTGCTTCCTTTGAAGATAATCATAGGAAAGCTTTACATGAGTTGTTGAGAGAGTACCAAGACGATCTTCAAGTTCCTGATACTTAACGTGAAGATTTTTTATGTCTTCAATTAAGGATTCAAATCGAGTCATTTCAGCACCCAACAGATCATCGCTTCTGTCTAACAGTTTTTGAATATGTTCCATGGCCTTTTGTTGTTTAGTTGCAATTTTAGCAAGTGTTTTGTAACTGGGTTTTGAATCACAATCAGAGTCATCGTCACTGGATGTTTGATAGCGAGTGGTGCGTGTGTTTACCTTGGCACCGCATGCCATGAAGCAGTAGGTAGGAGTGGAGTCGTCCTTGTCATTCGCATCGGTGTCGGTGATGAAGTCATTGTCTTCAGTGTTGAACATGGACTTGGCGACGTATGCTGTAGCCAGACTTGCAATGCCAGAATCAGACTCCTCCTCAGACTCCACCTCTGCCTCCTCAGACGCGGATTCCTCCTTAGAATCCATTTCCTTGCCAACAAACGCACGTGCCTTGCCAGATGAGCTCTTCTTGTGTGATGAAGACTTTGAGGAAGACTTGGAAGAAGACTTTGAGTATTTCTTCTTCTTCTTGTTGTCAGAGTCATATTCCTTGCTCTTCTTCTTCCTTCTGTTCTCATTGTCCCACTGTGGACACTCAGAGATGAAGTGTCCAGTTTTCTTGCACTTGTGGCATGTTTTCTTCTTGTAGTCATGAGCAGAAGCTTCATCATTCCTTGAGCTTGATCGTGAAGACTTTCTGATGCCTTTCTTCTTGGTGAACTTTTGGAACTTCTTCACAAGCATTGCAAGTTCCCTTCCAATGTCTTCAGGATCATCAGAACTGCTGTCAGATTCTTCTTCGGATGAGGAAACAGCTTTTGCCTTCAAGGCACGAGTTCGCCCATAGTTTGGACCGTAGATATCTCTTTTCTCAGAAAGCTGAAACTCATGTGTGTTGAGCCTCTCAAGTATGTCAGATGGATCGAGTGTCTTGAAATCAGGACGTTCTTGAATCATCAGGGCTAGGATGTCAAACGAACTATCAAGTGATCTCAGTAGCATCTTGACGACTTCATGTTTGGTGATCTCAGTAGCGCCGAGGGCTTGAAGCTCATTTGTGATGTCAGTGAGTCTGTCAAATGTGTGCTGGACATTCTCATTGTCATTTCGCTTGAAGCGGTTGAAGAGATTGCGAAGGACACTGATTCTTTGATCTCTCTAGGTTGAGATGCCTTCATTGACCTTGGAGAGCCAGTCCCAGACCAGCTTGGATGTCTTCAAGGCACTCACACGGCCATACTGTCCTTTGGTCAGATGACCGCAGATGATATTCTTGGCAGTAGAGTCCAGTTGAGTGAACTTCTTGACATCAGCAGCAGTGACACCTTCTCCAGCCTTGGGAATGCCATTCTCGACAACATACCATAGGTCGACGTCAATGGCTTCAAGATGCATGCGCATCTTATTCTTCCAGTAGGGATATTCAGTTCCATCGAAGACGGGGCACACAGCGGAGACTTTGATTATCCCTGCAGTCGACATAGCTAAAACTCCAGGTGGTTAAATCGAATCACACAGAACAAGGGAGCACCTTGCTCTGATACCAATTGAAAGTGCGTTATATCGACTAGAGGGGGGTGAATAGGCGATTTTTATGAAAGTCTTCAAAACGTGGGAGTTATGAAGCCAAACAGAGAAGATATGCCTATTACTATGCAGCGGAAGTTAGATTACACTAGGCAAGCCATGGTCAAGTATTCAATAGAGTGAAAGCACAATGACAAATAGTTGCACTGTAATAAGGATCAGGTAGGAAGAAGTTATGAAGCCAAACAGATCATACATTCACGTTGTGAAGTCAAAAGATAGAGCAAGCATGCAATGGCTTCACAATGAGTAACAGTAAGACAACGGAAGTGAAGATGAAACCAGTGACTCGTTGAAGACAATGATGTGTTGGACCAGTTCCAGTTGCTGTGACAACTGTACGTCTGGTTGGAGCGGCTAGGTATTTAAACCTTAGGACACACAGTCCCGGACACCCAGTCCTGAACACGCAGCTCAGGACACCAAGTCCTCACCGTATTCTCCTTGAGCTAAGGTCACATAGTCCTCACCCAATCACTTTGGTAAGTCTTCAAGGTAGACTCCCAAACCTTCACAGACTTCGTTCACTGGCAATCCACAATGTCTCTTGGATGCTCTGAACGCGACGCCTAACCGTCTGGAGGATTCACAGTCCTCAAGTGTAATAAGTCTTCAGATCACACAGACAAGAAGACTTAAGTGATGCCCAATGTTCTCTGGCTCTGGGTGGTTAGGCCTTTTCTCCTCGCTAGGAATTTTCTCTCAAAGGCTTCAAGGTGGGTTGCTCTCAAACGACAAAAGTCGTGCACTGAAATCTGAGCAGCCAACCGTTTATGGTTGTAGGGGGTGGGCTATTTATAGCCACTTGGCAACCCGACCTGATTTGTCCGAAATGACCCTGGGTCACTAAGGAACTAACACGTGTCTCAACGGTCAGATTTCAAATTCTCATGGCAACTTTACTTGGGCTACAAGCAAAGCTGACTTGTCCGGCTCTGGACAAGATTCGCTCTCATTGTCTTCACTCGAAGACATAGGTTTTTGGTTTAGGCATCACTTCAGTCATTCTGACTGGTTCTCCTGGACCCCACTTAATAGTACGGTTGTTCCTATGACTCAACACAAAAGAAAAAGAACTACGAAAGATCTAAGTCTTCGAGCTCCATAGGCTTCATAACGTGTCTTCTTTTGTCATAGTCTTCAATGTGAATATCTTCATATACCACCTTTGGCTTCAATGTCTTCATACATTTTTAGGGGTCATCTCTGGTAGTAAAACCGAATCAATGAGGGACTTCTACCTGTGTTATCCTGCAATTCTCACAAACACATTAGTCCCTCAACTAGGTTTGTCGTCAATACTCCAAAACCAACTAGGGGTGGCACTAGATGCACTTACAGGTTTTGCAAGTTACGGTGTGAGCTAAATATCTTAGAATCCTCAAATGTCCTGTGATCAGGCACACATCCTAACACTTATGCATATTGATGACTTAGATGTGCAACACACGAAGTAAAGTATATCTTCAATCAATGAAGACTTACATTCTAAGTGTGAATACATTAATGTGGAATTTGACTTCGGAGTGCCACAATAATTGTGTGCCGTGTCTGGGTCTAATACTTCCTATACGGTGGGTAACGCCACCACCAAATTTTTCTGTTTGAAGTGTTTCACTCATGGCGTTACGTTTGGTATGTCTTCACATTTGGTTTGGCTTCAATCTCAACTTGTCTTCATGATTATCTTCACTATGTTGATTTGATTGTCTTTCTCATATATATATATATACACACTAGTGTTCTGTCCTCTACAACATTCACTTATAGCTATGTCTTCTTGTTAAATCTTTTGAACTAAGTGAATGTGATCGGACCCTAACCTCTCTATGCTTTCTATCTCAAACTCTATCTCTCCAAATCATATGCATTCTATTGAAACTGTCGAATATCTTCTCTGCGTCCTTGTCAGCAGAAGATACAGAGACAAACATTAAGTCTGTTTTCAATGCTAAATCCTTTCACCTGAAACCCGGAGAAGTGGGAACGACCACACGACAATCCAGGCGTGCATGGGAACGTGGAACAACCTCTGATATGTTGCATGATAGCCACGTGCCCTTCAGATGTGAATCGCCAGGGGCACCTGTGTAATAACATTATGCCATCCATGTCCCTATAAATACACGCCTCACCATAGTCATTATCCTTTCTTCCACTCTCGCACAAACCCTAGCGCCACCGCTAGCCCTCGACGACGCCGGCGACAAAGCGCTTAGCTGCTGCGACCTCACCGACGCCGTCTTCACGCCGGCCGCAGACATCGCCTTCTCCGCCGTCGCCGTAGGTGTCCTCCGTCGCCAAGTTAGGGCACGGACGATCGAACTGCTCGGCCTCCTCTCCCACTCCGTCTAGCAGTTCTTTGTGTGGTAAATAAAACTTCCTTTTTACGGCCCCTTTGATCTTATAGATTCATTACTTTCTACCACAAGCAGTTTCTGTTCACACAAGTTGGATCTATTTCATACTGCATATCATAATATGCCTAGTATGTTCACTTATGCTTCACAAAGTAGTTAGATTCCTCACTTGTACTTATTCGTGGATTCGTACAAATCTGGAACCAACTCTTTATCTATGAGTGAATGTCTTCGCACGATGAGGTCAATGTCTTCTAAACTAATTTATCTTCAAAATCTTCTGAGAATGCATATGACCTCTTCCCCTTCCCTCGCACCTTAATGCTATCACAGGTACATGTCCGTGGGAGAATCCCTTGGTTCTCATAGTCTGCATTCGTTTGCAGAATTCTTACATCATCACATTAACTCTCCCGAAGCCAGTTCCTGTTTGACCAGAAAGCGGAAGCCTTTGAAGCCTTTCAGTTTAAAGTTCATGGCTACAGAGAAATCAGCAAGGAATGGTGGCAGACAGCGTTGAGGAGGAACATCAAGAGATCTGCCTGATGACCTCTCAGAGCTGTACAAGACAGATCCAGAGGAGGATTACAATCAGCGCAAGACACGAATCCAATGGATTCGAAGATATTGGGCTGAACAATGGTTTAAATACAAGTTTGTGACCCAGGAGTATGCTGAGAAGAATGCCATCAAGAGTCCTTGGGGTGACATTCTCTTCTGAAGCCTTCCACCCAAGACTAGAGCTGAAGCTATTGCTCAGGGTTTCTATCCTTGTATGGTCCGTGGACCACAGCCTGAAAATGCCGACCCATCATCACTGCTCTGGTGTCGTGATGATAATCTCTTCAAGCGCAACTTCCAGCACGCAAAGGCATTGGCCAAGGAAAACAAGAAGTCATTGGGACTAGACTTCAACCCTGGTCCTTCTGCTCCCCGGGCTGACGGCACACGCGATGCTGAACCCAATATCATCGGACCTTTCTACAACCTTGATGGCCTTATCACTCACATTTCTGTTCAAGGTGCCCAAGTGGATCATTCTGATGATGATGCCGACACTGATGAAGCCCCAGCTCCTACTACAAAGCCGCAGAAGCAGAAGAAGGCTAAAGCTTCAAAGTCAGCTGCTCCTCCAAAAGCTTCACGTGCGAAGCCACTGGCTACTGCACCTCCTGAAGACAGTGTGCAGTCTGAAGATCTATCACGTATCTCCAAGAGGACTGAGATGAGAAAGAATACTGATCAGGCACTGACTGCTGCTGCTATTCTGTGCAATGACGCCATTGATCTGTCCAGCGATGAAGATCTTGCAGATGACGCTCTTGAGCAACTGATCAAGAGAAAGGAAGAAGCAGAGATCTTCAATGATTTGCCTCTCTTTGATGTGGCAATCATCCATAACTTCATTGATGAGTGGTTTGACACGCCCAACCTCAGTTTTGAAGATCTGCAACTTCCAATTGGCCTCAGTGTCGCCTTCACTAGCGCCATTGCTTCTGAGCTAGCTCTAGCTCAGCGCATCGTTAAACTGAAGCAAAAGATCGACTATGAGAAAGCTCAGTTCAAGAAGCACATGGCCAAGCTCGGCGTGCAAGATGTGAAAAACTTCAAGATTATGTTGCACGAGCTCAAGGAAGCCTTTCTCAAGAAGCGTGAAGAAGCTAAAGGTTCTCGTGAGCGCATGAAGAGCTTGGCTGACAAGTGTGTGCAAGCCTACAATGAGGCTGAGAAGCGCAAGGCTCTTGGTTGTCCTGGCATCGACCCAAGAATGGATGCAAAGAAGAAGAAGCCATCAACAGACCAATCTGCACCTTCAAGGCGGGAAGAGCCACGCATAGTCTTTCTAAGCAGCATGACTGGCTCGAAGCCAAAGGTCCGGTCAACCGCTTCAGAACTGAAGAAGACGAGGACTGCCGAGGCTGAAGCCAGAAAGAGGAAAAATTCTGATGCTTCTGATGTCACTCCCTCCAAGAAGAAGCACAGAACCAAGAAAGATCGGGCTGCTCCCACAGAGCCCCTTGTTGTAGAACCCATCTCTGTTGCTCGCCCTGATTCCTCGCATCAAGAACGATGGATAGTAGTTCATGAGCCTGCTTCCACAGAGGCTCCTGAAGCTGAAGACATTCCAGCAGTTGACCCCACCATTGCTGAAGACATTGGTCACCATGACAATGTTGAAGATGATGAAGTCCTTTCTCAGATCGAGCACCAACTGGTATCATCGCCTGTGCTCACACACAGCAAACTCATCAGCATTGGTCGTCCTCTGACGCCAACTGCTCAGGATGCATCATGGGCTGATCACCCACAGACAAGACACTCCAAGCTCTCCCCAGCCGCAAGCTACCCCAACAGTGCAAGATGATGATGACTATGAGGCCCAGCACACTCCATCTCCACAAGCGTCACCCGTATTACGCAGGCTTCGCAAAGGACCATGGCCCCAAGTCACTCCCACAATGCACGTGTCTGAATCTGAAGCCAAAATGGCTGAAGATGTTCTGGCTGCATCAGCCGATGAAGAAGAAGCCCCAAGAGTTGCTACACCCCCGTCTCACCAAGATGTTGTTCTCGAGGAGAACGTGACCGACCCTCCAGCTTCTGAAGTGGAGGTTGAGAATCTTGAGGCTGCCACCACTAACACCACTGAAGCCAATGACGTGGTCATGGCTGAAAACACTGTGGAGCCTGCACCTAACACTGTGCCAGAGGCCAATGAAGCCAATGATGCACCTGCAACAGATGTGCAGCCTGACGCCTCTGTTGATGCCACTGCTCCTGTTCCGCCACCAAGGCCACACACTATCGAGCAAGCATTTAACTATGGCTAACTTATCACTGTCAAATGGCCTTTTCTGACTCCTCCGCCTGCTGCTGGTCCTCGGTTTGACTATCATGTTGAGCACAAGCCTCAGGTTCAGAAGCCAATGCCAAGGTTGTCCAGGTTTCCAGGTACTGCATCTGCATCCGGATCTTTTAATATCAATGGCTTCAAGGCACACAACACCTTCTTTGATAGCGCCAAGAACCCCTACACCAAGGCAAGAATATCTTCTGATCGGTTGTGGAGCTATCAGCAGCACAGTTATTACTCATGCATTCTGTACAATCAAGGTCGCATTTTTCCACATATGCGTCTTGACACTGAAGCCATAGCTGGTCTGCCTTGTTTGGAAGAAGCTCTGGATTGCTTCAGAGAGTCTGGATTGTTGCCGTTCGTCACTAACAAGGAGCACTGGAACGAAGAATTGCTGCTCCAATTCTATGCCACTCTTCATATTCGTGGCTACAACAGAGATCCAAAGACTTGGGTCCTTGAGTGGATGACAGGCAATGTTCATCACGAAGCCAAAGCCTTTGATATCATTGATCTTACTGGTCTACCCACTCCAGGAGATCTTTATGAACCTGGTTGTCAGCTTCACAGTGCAGCTATGGAGAGCATTTTTCATAAGCCTGAACCAAACATGAGTCAGATGCTTAGCATGATGAAGCCTTTGCCTCCAGATGCTGCATATCCTAAGGAGTTCTTTGTTGAAGACCTTGAGTATCTGCCACGCACTATCTATCACATTATAAGGCGAACACTCTGGCCCATCAAAGGACATTCTCCACATGCAAGCTGGAAGGTGCAATGAAGACTTTGGTCTTCCATATTCTTCACGGCAAATGCTTCAATGCACAAGACTTCTTCATCTGCCAACTTGCTGCATCAGGATCTGATCTCTTTGGCTTGAAGTTTTACGCTCCATGGATTATGCGGCTGATCAAACTACACTCAGTTGTCACCTATCAGCCCTCTGCTCGCAATCATCGGATCTTTATGCCTGACGTCAATATGTCAGTTGAAGCCATCTATCCAGAGCCTGCCAAGGAGCCCCTTAGTCTTCAGAATGCTAATAAGCAAAGTTTCTAACAACACATTGACGGAGATCCAGCAGTTGCTCGTGTTTATCCTCTGGCTGGTACTACCCATGCACCTCATCGTGCCCTCACTGAAGCAACTGAAAGCACCATTGCCCAACGGCTTCTCAACGACCGAGAACTTCTGGTTGCCCTTCATCAGAAACAAGATAAGCATCATGACTGGCTGAAGCGCCAAATGCAAAGCCTCTTGGTGGACGTAAACATGATTCGCAACCTTGCCACCAAGAATGCCTTTGTTGCCCATGAAACTTGTCGGCGTACATAGAAAGGGCTGACGCTTATGTGTTCTGAAGATGATCTTCAAGAGGATGGCTTCTCTGAACGCTTCAAGTTTGACTCAACACCTCCAAGAAGGATTGTGCTACGACGAACTCCGTCTCTTGAAGACTCCGAGTTCTCCTCCTCTGCTGCAACAATGAATGCACGTGTCATCGATGATGAAGACGATGCTACTTCACCACCTTCAGCGCGAATCAACACTGCACCGAGTTCGTTTGCACCGCCAACCAACACCGAAGTCCCTGCTGCTTCACCAACTCCTCACGGGGACGAGTAGGTGCTCTATGTCTTCAAACCTACTGACAAAAGGGGGAGAAGTATATGAGTTTGATAGTCTTCAAGCGGGTTCATATGGGCGGTAGTTTTATATTTTGCCTAGTGTTTACAACTCTTGCATCTTGATACATTTGGTTCTTTGAGTTGTAACACTCAAACTCGATGGTCGTCTGCTACTTATTTGCTATTCTGTGATGCGATGATAAATTCCGCACTTAGATCATTTTGCAGACGTCCATTTTTCATTATGCATATCATCATCTTCGTCACGTCATATCTTGCATAATGAATTGTCATCATAAGTTGAAGAGGATCTCCACAAGTACAACCTGCCATGTGCATTTGCATTCCAAAAGCAAATTACTTATATGCACATCTTCAGGAGGAGCCCTTGCAACTTATGAAGACAATCCCCTATCCTTTACAATTTCACATATTATATTCCCTCTTGAAAACTTCAACTAGTTTGTCATCAATCACCAAAAAGGGGGAGATTATAAGTGCATCTAGTGCCACCCCTGGTTGGTTTTGGAGTATTGACGACAAACCTAGTTGAGGGACTAATGTGTTTGTGAGAATTGCAGGATAACACAGGTAGAAGTCCCTCATTGATTCGGTTTTCCTACCACATATGACCCCTAAAAATGTATGAAGACATTGAAGTCAGAGGTGGTATGTGAAGACATTCACATTGAAGACTATGATAAGAGAAGACATCGCGTGAAGACTATGGAGCGCGAAGACTTAGCAGTTTCATCGTTTTGTGTTTTTCCTTTGTTGAGTCATAGGAACCACCGTACTGTTAAGTGGGGTCCAAGAGAACCAGTCAGAATGACTGAAGTGATGCTTAACCAAAATCCTATGTCTTCGAGTGAAGACTATGAGAGCAAATCTTGTCCAGAGTTGGATAAGTCAGCTTTGCTTGTAGTCCAAGTAAAGTTGTCGTGTGTGTTTGAAATATGACCGTTGGAACACGTGTCAGTTCCTTAGTGACCAAGGGTCATTTCGGACAAACCAGGTCGGGTTGCCAGTGGCTATAAATAGCCCACCCCCTACAACCATAAACGGTTGGCTGCTCAGAGTTAGAGTACGGCTTTTGTCGTTTGAGAGCAACCCACCTCGAAGCCTTTGAGAGAGAATTCCTTGCGAGGATAAAGCCCTAAACACCCAGAGCCAAAGAGTGTTAGACATCACTTAAGTCTTCCTGTCTGTGTGATCTGAAGACTTATTACACTTGAGGACTGTGAATCCTCCAACCGGTTAGGCGTCGCGTTTTGAGCATCCAAGAGTCATTGTGGATCGCCAGTGAACGAAGTCTGTGAAGGTTTGGAAGTCTACCTTGAAGACTTACCAGAGTGATTGGGCGAGGTCTGTGTGACCTTAGCTCAAGGGGAATACGGTGAGGACTGAGTGTCCTGAGCTGTGTGTTCAGGACTGTGTGTCCTCAGGTTTAAATACCTAGCCGCCCTAACTAGACATACAACTGTCACCGCAGTTGGAACTGGTCTACCAAACCTTTGTCTTCACCAAGCTCATTGGTTCTATCCTTCCCATCTCTTTATTTACAGTTGGTCCTTGTGAAGTCATTGCCTATTTGCATTGTCCATTTGTTTTCACTGTGTGACTGTTTGTTCAGATTGGTTTCATATTATCTTCCATCCTGATCCATACTGCCTAGCTGTTGTTAGTCTTTGTGCTTTCACTTCATTGAATACTTGACTATGGCTTGTCTAGGGTAGTCTACCTTCCGCTGCATGGTTATAGGTTCATTTCTATCGTTTGTCTTCAAAACTCCCATGTTTTGAAGACTTTCATTAAAATCGCCTATTCACCCCCCTCTTGTCGATATAACGCACTTTCAAAACCCAAACAAACAGGACCTAAAAGGGTCGTGTCGTGCCTTAATGCTCGGCTTTTGGGCTCGACCTTGTTCCATGGCGGGCCAAAGACCAACCCGACCCTTTTAATTTTTTTTTGAGACAAACTTCAAAGCTTTATTACTCCGTCACAATGTTTACAGGGACGAAATCAAGTTCATTGGGTTGGCCTAACCAAGCATGGCGGCCAACTCCGAGAGATAAAGCGTGCTTTGCTAGTTTGCGAGCCTCGATATTCGAGCTCCTAAATTCGTGAATAATATTACAAGTTTCAAAAGATAATCTATATTGCATGATCTCATGCACAATTGCACCGTAGCTCCCTTCGTATAAATGGTGAATATCGTCAACGGCCACCTTGCAATCCGATGCAACATGAATCCTTCTGGTGTAGAGATCCTCCCCGAGTGCCAGGGCCTCCCTGATTGCGAGTGTCTCTAGGACACCGGGGTCTGACAAGTTTGGAAATACCACTGCCGATGCTCCCATGAAAACACCATCTCGGTCTCTACAGACTGCTGCCACTACTCCATTCAATCTTCCCACTGTTGCGTCTACATTGACTTTGGATAATCCCTCTGGAGGTGCAAGCCAATGATTTGGCCTGCGTTGGGCCGCCCCTCTGCCAACCCCTCCTGGCTGATGTAGTGCCCTTAGCTCTGCTATATAAGATGTAACAAAACTGTGAATAGCGAAAGGGGTTTGGAAGATATCCTCGTACATGGCCTTTCTTCGTGAATTCCACAGCGCCCAGAGGGTAACCACAAACGCAAGAAAATCATCCTGGTTGAGAGCTTTGTGCATGACAAACAACCACTTCTTTGGATTTTCTTCTCTACATGTGCTCAGCCTGTCCAAAACAGCATCCGATGACAGTGCCCAAGTGCTCCTAGATACCGAGCAATCCACAAAAGCGTGACGCCAAGTATCCATAGACCCACATAAGCAACAAGCCCTGGAAGATGACATGTTCCTGTGGTGGAGAAGTGCAGCTGTAGGGATCGAGTTTCTAGCTAGTCTCCACAAGAAAAACTTCAGCTTAGATGGGACCCTGATCCGCCATAGACCAGTCCATCCTTGCTCGGCAACTTGGGAGTCGGAGGAGCCGCCCTTCTCGTACAACCATGCTTCCCGACTTAACTTCGTTCGATGAATCATCCGGTATGCTGAACGGACTGAAAAGAAACCCTTTCGCTCCTCGGCCCAAGCCCAAAAGTCATCAACCTGTCTTGTACATAGGGGAATTTGTAGGATGGCCTCTGCATCTAACGGTATGAACACCGAGCGCACCAAGTTTTCGTTCCAGGTAGACGATGCGTGGTCAATCAGTTCAGCCACCAGCCTCAGTGGGTCATCAACTAAGCAAGCAATTGGCCTCCTTGCATGTGATCTCGGCAACCAGTTGTCCTCCCAAATTTTGGTTAATTCTCCATCTCCAATTCTACGAACCAAACCTTGCACCATTATGTCCCGGCCATCGAGGACAACTCGCCAAATCTGCGAGGGGTGTGATCCCAGGGATGCACCAAAGATGTCTCTATGAGGTAGTAGACTGCTTTCAGGATCCTCACGCTTAAAGACAGTGGATTTTGCAACATACGCCATGACTGCTGAGCTAAAAGCGCCAAGTTAAACATCTCCATGTCTCTAAAACCAAGACCTCCTAGGTTCTTCGATAAAGTCATCACGTCCCAAGCCACCCAGCTAGGCTTCTATTTTCCTTGTTTGCTCCCCCACCAGAACTGTCTGATTAGCGAAGTAACACTTTCACATAGGCCCCGAGGAAGACAGAAACATGCCATGGAGTAAACTGGGATTGCCTGAGAAACCGCCTTGATAAGAACTTCTTTCCCTGTGGAGGATAAGAGTTTTTCCATCCACCCTCTCACCTTTTCCCATACACGATCCCGCAAGTACTTGAATGTCCCATTCTTCGAGTGACCGACCTCGGTTGGCATACCTAGGTACCTGTCACTGAGTGACTCATTTTGCACATTCAGAATATTTTTCATATCATCCCTGGCCTATTGTGGGCATCCTCTGCTGAAAAAGATTGATGACTTATCGTGATTTATCCTCTGTCCTGATGCCAAACAGTATGTATCCAGTAGGTTTGATACTGCTACTACCCCCTCATTCCCTGACTTAAAAGCAGCAGGTTGTCATTTGCGAAAAGAAGATGGTTCACGGCTGGGGCCGTAGGTGCCACCTTTAATCCTACAATGTTTGATGACGAAGAACTGGTTTTCAGGAGGCACGAAAGGCCCTTCGCTGCAATTAAGAAAAGGTAAGGGGATATCAGATCTCCCTGCCTTATACCTCTGCTTGGTACAAATTGATCAAGCTTTTGTCCATTAAAGAGAACTGAAAAGGAAACAGACCGGACCATGACCATGACAGTTTTTATCCAGGGTGCAACAAAGCCCAGTTTTCCTATTATTGCCTCCAAATAGTCCCACTCCAACCTGTCATATGCCTTCATCATATCCAGCTTAAGAGCACAATAACTGTTAGCCTTCGCTTTGCTGCGCTTCATAAAATGAAGACACTCATAAGCACTGATGATATTATCCGTTATAAGCCTGCCTGGGACGAAAGCTGATTGTTCCTCAAATATGATCTCCGGCAGAATTTGCTTCAGCCTGTTTGCAATGACCTTGGATGCAATTTTGTATAGGACATTGCAAAGGCTAATAGGCCTAAATTGTGACAAGATGGAAGGATTTGTTACCTTAGGGATCAAAACGAGGATGGTGTCGTTTATACTCTCCGGTGTTTCTTCCCCTCTCACAATCCTCAAAACAGCAGTTGTCACCTCTGTCCCACATAACTCCCAGTGTCTCTGATAGAAGTGTGCCGGAAAGCCGTCAGGACTGGGCGCCTTTGTTGGGAACATCTGAAATAAGGCCGCCTTAACCTCCTCGTTTGAGTAGGGGGCACACAACATGTCGTTCATCTCCGCAGAGACTTTGGTTGGGACACAGTTTAAAACTCTCTCCATGTCGCTAACCCCCTCCGAAGTGTACAGATTCTTATAGAAATCATTTACCATAGCCTTTAACTCCTCCAGATCATCAGTGCTAACCCCTATCGAGTTTTGCAACGCCTTGATCATATTCTTATTACGCCGGATACTTGCACGTAAGTGAACAAACTTGGTGTTCCTATCACCAGATGTAAGCCACTGCACCCGTGATCTCTGTCTCCACATTATTTCCTCCCTGTGATACAGCTCCACAAGCGTCTCATTGATTTTCATTTCAACATGCGTTGGCGCGGTACGGCTAGCGTCCGCCCTAAGCTTTCCAAGTTCGTCCTTGAGCTGTTTTATCTCATTGCGGACGCTCCCAAACGTGTCTCTGTTCCATCGACCCAAATCACGTGAAACCGCAGCTAGCTTAACTTTGAGCTCTTCCACCCTGCCGGCAGCTCCATGCGCATCCCACGTTTCAGCTATCATGCTGTTCCATGACTCATGGCCCTCCCACATGACCTCATACTTGAAGGAACCCGCACTATGCCTACTTCTCTGGTCCGTATTCAACCTGGCCAAAATCGGGCTATGATCTGATGTTGCGGCTACAAGGTGTGTAAGATCAGCCAGCGGGAAGCGTGCTTGCCACTCAGCCAACACCATGGCTCTGTCAAGGCGCACCCTTGTAAAAGTTCCTCCCGTTACCTTCTTTTCAAAAGTCCATGGAATATCAGAATATCCAATGTCCAGCAACATGCAAACATCAACAACATCTCGGAAAGCTTGTATTTGCGCGTTGCTACGCTGCCCAACACCCACATGCTCATCCGGACGTAGCACTTCATTGAAGTCCCCAACACAGAGCCATGTGAGACTGCTCAAAGAACTGATGTTTTTCAAAGTATCCCAAGTCTTGTATCTCAGGTGAGTTTGAGCTTCACCATAAACTACAGTTAATCTCCAAGGAGCATTACCCTGTTCAAGGACCGAGCAGTGAAGGTGATAATCAGAATAACCCAAAATCTCTAAATTTATTGCATTGTTCCAGAACAAACCGATTCCACCACTCCTACCACGACTAATAACAGCATAACCATTGTCATATCCAAGTGTTCCTGCTAACACCCGACCCTTTTAATCGCATGCCGTGTCCAGCACATGTCGGACTGAAATTCCGAGCCCATGGGCCGGCCCGCGAGGCACAACCCATCCTACACGTGATAAACCCGTGCCCGGTTCTTCTCAGCTCGCCGCAACTACCACTTACCACCAAAAACCCTAGCCGTCCAGCCCACATCTCTCTCTCTCCCACACACGCTAGCCCATCCCCAGATTCCTCCCCAGCACACCACCTCGCCGCAGCGGAGCCGAGCCCGATGCCGCCCAAGGCATCGAAGAAGGACGCCGAGCCGGCGGAGCGCCCCATCCTCGGCCGCTTCTCCTCCCACCTCAAGATCGGAATCGTACGCTCCCCTCTTCTCCCCCCTCCCTCGGATTCCCCACGTTCTCCCGCGTTCTAGCGAGTGCTCGCAGGGGTTTCATGGTTGCGTTACTTGGTGGGTTTGGTGGCGATTGATCGGATCGACAGGAGAGCATGTGATGTCCCTGTTGCGGTCGGCTTAGTGTAATAGGGCTTTGGAGTTCTCTTGGTCCGCGCTGGCGAAGTTCGGAATCGCTGGTGGCTAGCTCGTGGCTTGTAACCTGGTGCAGATCTCATGGATTCCATGATTTTGTTGTTCTAGTTTATATGTTTCGGTGGGCCGCATAGTGCGAGTTGGGGAAACATATCGAGGGAACTGTTCTAGTGTCGGATCTGTACCCCAATTCAGGCTCAGAATGCGCCCCATTTACTTCACTACTTCTAGAATAGATCTCTTTGCTGTCTCTGTGTAACATATGAAATGTTATCCCTGCTTAAATCTTAAGTCACTACATGCTAATAGAAGCAGGACGAATTGTAGTTTTATCTATGTAACTCAGTCTGCTTGGACACCATTAGCATGTTACTATGCACTAGTAGTACTATTCAACAAGTTTCATGAGTTGCCACTACCGCACTTCTCTAGTTGCATTGATGGTGTTTAACAGTACTTGCCCTTGTATCCTTTATTCGATCTCAGATTTCATCATAAATCATAATGGACTACTCTTCTGTTGAATGTTGATTGGCGCACTACTTGTTCTGCTGTAGCCATTTAGAGGAATAAGAATGAGATATGAAGTTTACTATTGATGTTTCATGCAGGTTGGGTTACCCAATGTTGGCAAATCAACTTTCTTCAACATAGTAACAAAGTTGTCCATCCCGGCTGAGAACTTCCCATTCTGTACCATTGAACCAAATGAGGCACGGGTACATGTTCCGGACGAACGATTTGACTATCTTTGCCAACTTTTCAAGCCAAAGAGTGAGGTCTGTTTCTTTTCTCTGCTTTACACTTCTACAGTAATCTGCAGCTTCTTGGCTTATGTTTCAGATGTATAGTGACTCTTGTTATTCTCTGTAGGTGGCTGCATATCTGGAAATCAACGACATAGCCGGGCTTGTTAGAGGAGCAAGTGCAGGGGAGGGTCTGGGCAATGCCTTCTTATCCCATATACGTGCTGTTGATGGAATCTTTCATGTCTTGAGTATGTCTCTATTGTAAAATGTTTATGATTCAACTATTGAATTATGCTTCTTAATAAAGTTCCCTTGGCTATTCTTATCTGTATTATATACTGTATGTTAAAAGTGAAAATTTTGGATATCTTGGTGGAGATCTAACTGAGAAGACTAAATGTTGGCATTGCAAATATTGGCAATACCAAGACTTGCCAAATATTGGCAACTTTATGTTTGATAGACAAGAAAACTTGGTAACCAACTAATTAGTAATCAATATTTGGCACAATGCCAAATATTGGCATGCCAATTTTTGGCACCAAACCAATCACGCTCTAGGTTTTAATGTGATAGAATCTTTTGCTGTATCTGTAGCTGATAGTGTGGTATGATTTTAGGAGCATTTGAAGACACGGAAATCACTCATATTGATGATACAGTTGATCCTGTTCGTGATTTGGAAACTATTAGTCAAGAACTGAGGCTCAAGGTTTCGTTTGACTTTTGCTTGATTTGTTCGTCAACTTAAACAACTGTTAACCTAGCTGTAACAAGGTTTTCTGTTGCACTTCCTTCTGTAGGATATAGAGTTTGTGCAGGCTAAAATTGATGACCTTGAGAAGTCAATGAAGAGGAGCAATGACAAGCAACTTAAGATAGACCATGAATTATGTCAGAGGGTAGGGCATGTTTTACAGCTCTGCTGTTTTGCACTTTTGTTTCATTTCTATCAATCAGTTAGATCTCATGAACAATTGGAATTTCTTTACTGGTATATCGTTCTTTATTCGGTAGATTGATCGGTAATTTAGTTTCAACTTTCCCTTATAACAGGTCATGACACATCTCCAAGACGGGAAAGACGTACGTTTAGGAGAATGGAAAGCTGCTGAAATTGAGATCTTGAATGCCTTTCAGCTGCTTACTGCTAAGCCAGTTGTTTATTTGGTAAGTTTTACTTATTTGGATTGGAAGAATGGTCTCATCTGATTAATATGTACAGGCTTTGTTGCTTGAACTTTTTATTAGCAATGACATCATTTGATTAATTATAGTTACATGCTTGTTGCTTGAACTTCTTTACCAGCATGGCCATCTAGAATTTAGTGGCATCCCATATTTAATGCGGAATTTCAACCAATGTGATGTTTTTTAGGGTTCAATCAATGTGACATTAACCCGGCTTTGCTTGTTTTGTCTGTTTTGTTATTGCTGCCTGTCTACTTCTGCTTTCCAACATTAATTTTGGACCATTACAGAACTGACGGGTGACTGGTAATCGATCTGCCATACTCTTGGTATTTGTATAATTAGCAAGAAGTGAATGCTACATAGACAATTAACTGATTTTAGTCTGATCACTGGAAACATAACTACAAAAACTATTGCATGCTTCTTGGTATTGCATTAGAGTGGGGGAACCTTTATAGTTCCACATGCCAGTTTTATTCCACTGTAAGGCACTGCAATTCTGTACTCCCTCCGTTCCTAAATATAAGTCTTTTTAGAGATTCCAACGCGGACTACATACAGAGCAAAATGAGTGAATCTGCACTCTAAAATATGTCTATATACATCCATATGTAATCCTTATTGAAATCTCTAAAATGACTTATATTTAGGAATGGAGGGAGTAATAGTTGAAGCAATTGTTAAAGTTGCACCTCCATGCGTGAGCAAGAACCAAAGTATGCAAGAGGTGCCAAAATCCCAAGATATATGATGTTTCCATATGGATTCTTCCCTTTTTTCGGTTCAAAAGGCACATCAGGATCCCTAATAGGAATATAGGGATGGTGTGCTGTAGAAAGGGCTTGTGAAGATTAGATATTACTTACTGGTTGGAGATGGAAATGAAATGGGAAGCATTAATCCTACTTGGAGAACCTACTGATTTACGCGTTATATGATGGTACATATAGCTGCTGTGCATGCATCACTTGAAACTAAATTTATATTAACAGCAAGAGGAAATATGTCTGATGTCTGGAATTATCCCACGTTCAGCTTGAGTAATCCTGTGAAATGGACATTAATCGCTCTGCTAACTTTAGCTCATTTACTGGGTTAATCCTTTGATTTGACCTTCTGTCAGTAGTTGAAACAGAAATTCACCTTTTCTTTATAGGGCTTCTAAGTCTAGTATGTTAATTTTGTGCAGGTGAACATGAGTGAAAAGGACTACCTGAGGAAAAAGAACAAGTTTCTACCAAAGATACATGCTTGGTATTGTTTCTATCCCAAGTCTAATGGCTATAGCAGATGAACTCATGCTATACAGAATGCAGTTCAAACTGTGAATGCCGATTTTCTGTGGAACTTCTGTTTATGTACAGTCTAATTGATGTAGCAGGATAGGTCATTTTGAAGCTAGATCGTTTCAAGTTTCCATCATTATATCTCGTTGTATATGATATTTGTTCCAACTTGCTTGTTGAGTACATAAGCTATCTGATTTAACACATTGGGTTTATTATTGAAAAATTGCTGTCAGAGAGAACCAATGTTTACGCTTGGACTTGGTGATTTCTGTATTTGAGGGTAGAATATCACACAATTTGTCGATCGCTTACATATGAATACCAGCAAATGTCATTGGCAGTGAGTCAGGTCCCAGTGGTATGTGTCAGCACTCGGCGCTAAGGAGTATTGTCAGCACTAAGCAGGAGTTTTTATTCACGTGAACTGTACCCACTTGAACAAGATAAGGACAGTAGGTCTTTTAGTTACAAAGTACTCCCTCTGTCCCAAAATAAGTGACTCAACTTTGTACTAGCTTTAGTACAAAGTTAGTACAAAGTTAGTACAAAGTCAAGTCACTTAATTTGGGACGGAGGGAGTATATCTGTTTAGTTAGGAAAGGAGATCAGTTTAGTTTGGAAGATAAATATATCGTTTTGATTAGGAAAGTTGTGATATATGCTTTCAGCATCAATTGGAGTCTTTCCTATAATAGGGGCACGACCATATCAATTAAGCATTGAACGAGAGGTTCGGTAAAGATCTGATCACCACCCTCAAACTTCCCTCCCTCACCCCTGGTACTCACCGTCTCAGTCCTAGAACCGACCCACCATGATACTGATTGTATTTTCTGAAGTATGCTATAGGCTCTTGCCCGCAGTAAGAAATTGATTATATGTAGTTCATATGGTTGTGATTTTGATCAAATCTGATGATTTTGTGTTTGATTAGCATAAACCTAATATGCATAATTTCCTACAAGAAGGGGGTATTGGAATATTAGCTAATACCTAACTATTTCTTATTCAGGGTGAAAGAACACGGTGGTGAGACTATTATTCCTTTCAGCTGTGCCTTTGAACAGAAACTAGTGGATATGCCAGAAGATGAAGCTGCTAAATATTGCGCCGAAAACCAGACAGCAAGGCAAGTCATGTAGCATATTTTGGCTGAGTTGATTACCACAATTAAGATACTACTTTTGTACCGAAATATAAGACGTTTTTGTAGTCTAAACTAGCAATCAAGTTTATTTATTTATAACGTGCATTGCATCTTCTCTTTGCATATTGCTCAACTTTTTCTGTTTAATTTATTTATACTAAATCTTTCACCAATGTGAACAGTTTGATCCCCAAAATCATCAAGACTGGTTTTGCAGCAATTCATCTCATATACTTCTTCACAGCTGGTCACGACGAGGTACATTTATATGTTTACATTGTGCTTACTTTGTGCCAGTAATATGTGTTGTATAAGCAACATTTTACTTCATTTTGCTAAAATGGTGGTACTACATCAGCCTGTTACATTTTTGGCGTGCAAAATTCACATGCTTGTTTCTTTATACATCATCAGTCTTTATTCATTATTGCCTCTGCTCCAAAATAAGGGGCGCAATCAAACTTCTAACTTCCCCAATCAATATGTAAAGAATTGGACGCCGATAACTGCCACACGTGTGGGCGTTAAGGAATCTGCCCACACGTTCTGTGTGGTGCCTAAGAGGACCAGCCCACACGTCTGTGTGTGGGCAAAACAATTAGCGCACACACGCCTCTTTTTTCCCTCCCGGTCCCTCTTACACGCGTGCGTGTGGGCGAAATAGATAACGCCCACACGCCCGGTACGTCAGGCCTCGTACCTCGTGGTCCCGCACGCCCCACGTGACACTTTACCGCGCGCCCCGCAGTTGCCATGGGTCGGACCCTCGTCCATGTTCGTTTAAGTGCAGTTGCCATGTCGCTGAACTACGGTTGCCATGTCGGACAACTACAGTTGCCATGTTTGCTCAACTGCAGTTGCCATCTCAGGTCAAAGTTCCAGATTGCCATTTTTTGGACAACTACAGCTGTTGCCATGTGTGGTCTGGTCTACTGCAGTTGCCATGATTTCAAAACTTTAGGAGTTGCCACCTACTAACACTAGGCAGTTGCCATGTAGCGCTACAAAAAAAGGCATGGCAAAAAACATGTTTGGGTAAAAGAGAGAGTTGCCATGTGCTCACAAGCACGCTAGGGCAGTTGCCATTTAAAAAGAAAGAGTTGCCATCTGCTTACGTGCACGCTAGGGCAGTTTGCCATGTACCATGCAAAACATATGGCAACTGGCATGTTCGGGTAAAAAAAAGAGAGAGTTGCCATCTGCTTGCAATCATACTAGGGCAGTTGCCATGTACACTGCAAAACGCATGGCAACTGGCAGCTTGGGTGTGGGAGAGGAGGCAGGTGTGTGGGCGAGATGGCAAACGCCCACACACCAGCCCTTGTGCGTGACTGAAAAACTGGTGTGTGGGTGAACTGCTAAACGCCCACACACTGGCCCCTCCGTGTGGTAAAACGGATGTGTGGGCGACCTCTCTCACACACCACACACGCGAGTTGTCCTACGTGGCATACAAAATGAGCTAATTCGTGCCAAGATTCGTGCAGAAGTTACTGGACGGTGATGGAGGCGTGTGGACGAGTTGGCTAACGCCCACACGTGTGGGCGTTAACATTTTCGAAAGAATTTAATGAGATTTGACAAATGGAAATAATATCATTCTTTTCATAATTCTGTTTTTTACTGACACATCAATAATAATGGTCAAAGTTGCATCTTGTTGGCTGGTTATGTTCTAAACGGGGAGGAATGTATTAGGTTGTTCAGATGTCTGTTCGTGTTTGAAGTTTCAAGTAGGAGTTTCTGAATACATTTGACAATTTTCTGCTAGCTTATAAGCTTGAATTCTCCTTTCAGGTGAAGTGCTGGCAGATCAGACGTCAATCTAAAGCTCCTCAAGCTGCTGGTGCAATTCACACTGATTTTGAAAGAGGCTTCATTTGTGCTGAGGTAGAGTCCTTTCTGAAATAGCTAGACACAATTCCTTTATTTGGAATAAATCGAACTGTGGCATTCGTAGTTGACAGTGTAGTTAATTGTTGCTGTGCTTACTATTTGCACTTTGTAGTTAATTATTGCTTGTTTTTTTTAAAATCTTGATGTTTACTGAAGCTTCTTTCATTATGTTAACTTGAAGTATTCCTTGATAATTCTTATATATAAATCTACTCTTTTTGATCAGGTAATGAAGTTTGAAGATCTAAAAGAGCTGGGCAGTGAATCTGCTGTCAAGGTGTGCACAAGCTCGTCTATGCTAGATGATTTGTATCATCAGTTGCCTTACTTTTGATCTTTAAACTCAATGTTATGAGTTACGCAACCGTTTGCCATTGATGGATTGTAGGCTGCTGGGAAGTACAGGCAGGAAGGGAAGACGTACGTGGTGCAGGATGGAGACATCATCTTCTTCAAGTTCAATGTTTCTGGAGGCGGAAAGAAGTGATGAATTCATCACAGGGTCGTGTATTTTAGCATTTTTGGGTTCACTTGCAAGTAGCCAGGTACTATCAGTACTGATTGCAGACTGTGCGGGGAGGCTATAAGCACCAACTGGAAGGGATGAAAAATATAATTTTTCATTCGTGAGCTAGAACTGCTCAGCTCTATCGGAAAACTGGAAGTTGTAACGTGTGACTGGACAACTTTGTCGTAATTAGGATGCAAAGTTATTTGTTATGCAATTCTACCGTTGTTGCATGTGTAGCTCCATAATTCTTACTAATATTTTACATAGAAAATTACTTCGATTACTTTTTTGGATATATTGCCTCTTAAATTGATTGAGTACCTCTCCGTCCATGAGAGAAAAAAAAGAGACAAAATCACATGCCTGCACTGATTAAATGTGGCGCTCAAGTGAAACTTATCTTAGGGTTCATAATATCTTAGTATTGAGCTCTAAATTTTAGTTGGTGCATATTGTTTTTTATAGCAAATCTTCATGAATGTTCATCAAGTTTATTAAAAGAAGTAAACATGTCTGCAATATCAAAAACTACCTTCGATCCAAATAATTGAAGTTTTGGGTTTGTCTCAAGTCAAACTTGTTTTAGTTTGACCAAGTCTATCGAAACATAGATTAACCTGTACAACACAAGTTAGTCTCATGAAATCATATTTCAATATTATCAGTATTTGGTGTTGTAAATCTTAGCATATTTTTCTATAGAGTTGGTCAAACTGGAGCAAGTTGGACTTATGACAAATCTATGACTTCGATTGTTTTGGAACGGAGAGACCATATGAAAATATAATGTTGAATCTTATGGTATTGATCAGGTATCCTAGATGTTGATAACTTTTTCTATGAACTTGCTCAAACTTTGCAAGTTTTGGCATTGAAAAAAACACTATTTTGGGACAGAGAGTCTTGCCAGAAAAAAATCCCAACAATGACTTTTGAAATGTAAGAAAACAGCTAACCATCTTTCCTTGCAATCCCCACCTCCTCCCCTCATCCCTATCGAAGGAGGCCTTCGGGTTAAGTCCGGTTGGCATCTGCGACAACTTTGTCGACGACCTCCATGGCTCCGCCCCGACTACTCTTTCCCTGCGAGATGGGGTGGGGGTGGCACCCCTTTTTCCCTCTCTCTAGAGGTCATTCCCGCGTAGGTCGTCCGCGTGGTTGCAGATGCGGTGCAACAACGGTGGGACGCTAGATCTGGTCTGTCTCGTGCAAATCCGGTTTGCTGGAGTCTGCTGGGTCGGTTTTTGGCTGGCGATGAGGTTTGTGGTGGCTCTTGTATGGTCATGACGCGAGTGTGTGGGCTAGTGGAGGTGTGATGCATGGGTATCTCGTGTTAGGCGGTGCTCCTGGTGAACTTGCCGAGCTCTTGTCGACCGGCGACGTCGATGTCCTTGGGCGTCATTTCACCTCCTTGGAGGCGTCGATGTGGAGTTCATCTCCGGCAGGGGCGAACCCAGGATTGGGCTAAGCCCCGGACCCTAGGCCAGCTACAATGCATCTACAGTGACGCTACAGTGCCATTCATGCTATATTGAAGGAAGTGTGCATTCCTCACGCCCAGGGCCCAGGCCCCCCGGCCTGGGTCCTAGATCCGCCACTGATCTCTGGCACACCCTCAGATTCAGTTCTTCGGGTAAAATCCTAAGGCTCGGTTGGGTCGGGTCGCTTCCCTTTCCGGAGCATTGTCTTGAAGAGACCTCTCGATTCCCTTCACGCCCTTCATGTGCTAGACGCTCACGACAATGCGGTCGGTAGGTGTCCCTCCGACAATGTGGCTGGTTGTGCGCGGCTTTCGCGTGGCAACAATGGTGACTTCGGGTGAGTTGTGATTGAGTTTTGGTAGTCGGTTTTATTCGGCGTGTTTAAGGGGTCACCGTGCCTCACTCGTTCTTTCTAAAGTCGGATCTGCTGAGGAGGGCCTTCGTGGTGATGATGACACGAGATGGGTAGTCCCTTCCGACGCTTGTTCGGCACAGGCCCGGCTCTTTCTTGCTCGTTGACAAAGTAGAAGCTGCTTGGCCGTCGATGTGTGTTGCTGACTGGTTGTCATAGGCGGGTTCCTCCCCAGCACACCCCCTCGCCGCAGCGGAGCCTCGCCCGATGCCGCCCAAGGCGTCGAAGAAGGACGACGAGCCGATGGAGCGCCCCATCCTCGGCCGCTTCTCCTGCCACCTCAAGATCAGAATCGTACGCTCCCCTCTTCCCCCTCCCGCAGATTCCCCACGTTCTCCCGCGGTTCTAGCGAGTGCTCGCAAGGGTTTCATGGTTGCTTACTTGGTGGGTGCGGTGGCAGTGGCGGTTGATCAGATCGACAGGAGAGCATGTGATGTCCCTGTTGCGGTCGTCTTAGTGTAATAGGGCTTTGCAGTTCTCTTGGTCCGCGCTGGCAAAGTTCGGAATCGTTGGTGGCTTGCTCGTGGCATCTGAAAGTGGTTTTGTCCGACTTTGTGATCTCCATCCCAGAGTCCATACTATCGGTTTCGCATGTCTATACCCATGAATTGTGAAACATAGTCATCGACCGAATCGTATACACTAGTTGAACGGTATGTGTCCGCATAACCTTATCAACTAGGGATCATTAGAACATCCGTCATACAATACATAGTTTCACAAACAAGTCACATACTTATTGATACATATCATTGATGATGTTCAAGGATATTCCAAATAACTAATAAATACATACGGAAATATTATCATCACATGATTGCCTCTAAGACATATCTCCAACAACATAATCATACTCTTAAAAATTACAGTTTAATCGATACTAATTGTAATTTTCTCACCACACCGTGTTATCTTTTATTGAAGAGATGCCGCTTGTGAAATTATGGATCCCAGTTTATCCACCCCTATTGCTTTCAAGTTTAACCAGACTTTTTTTTTACAATTCCTTGATTTTATTTCTCTTACTTTAATCACTTCTTTCGAACACGAGTTGCTTTAATCCTGATAACGGCATGGATAGTAAGACTAACAATTTTACTAGTTTCGTTGGGTGCCGAGACAAGTTCTGTAATTGTGTGAGCTTCTACCGGTTTATCAAACCTTAAGGCCATCCACTTAGGAAAATTGTTGCTTGCCTACAAA
>NC_041384.1:660755316-660763430 GCF_002162155.2 Triticum dicoccoides
TGGCGTTGTTGTGAGGGAGTCTTTGATTATTACCATATGTCCTACACTCCTTTACTTTACTTTCTTGTTATATATCTTGCTTAGTTACTTTATGTTAGTAGTTTTTTTTGTTTTTTCACTTTCGAAAAAATTCAAAAAACACACAAAAATATTTAAATTCTAGCAAGAAGTTAGTTTGTTTTAGGCTTGAAATCATGTCTACTTCTGCTCAAAACACCAAACTTTGTGGATTTACAAGTAGTAAGAATGATGATTTCATTAACAAACGTATTGGTCCACTAGCTACTAGTGCTGAGTCTTACAAAATTAAGACTGCTTTGTTGAACTTGGTAACGACTAATGAAAGAATAATTATATGGTTCTTATAATGAAGACGTTGCTTCTCACTTAAACAATTATGTTGAGCTCCATGATATAAAAAAAATATAAAGAAGTAAAATCCAATATTGTCAAGTTAAAACTTTTTTCAGCCAAAAATGGATGTTAAGTGGAGATGGGGAAACTTCTGCACGACAATTG
The DNA here is from genome assembly GCF_002162155.2 of Triticum dicoccoides. Classification (NCBI taxonomy): domain Eukaryota; kingdom Viridiplantae; phylum Streptophyta; class Magnoliopsida; order Poales; family Poaceae; genus Triticum; species Triticum dicoccoides. Next base: position 660,755,836 of record NC_041384.1, read on the forward strand.
GCTTTGGCACGAGTACATTTTGATTATGCGGCAGCAGGTATAACACTCCAAATATGTAGCGGTTGGGGGCAAAAATTGAGGCTACCCAAAAGAATTTTGCATCACGTGGAGCCCTGTTTTTGACCCAAAGTGTCCTAAAACGATGGTTTTTACATCACAGAGATGCTTCTTTTTATCATTGTTGGATGACCCTCCTGTCTTCCCGCATCCCCCATCGTGCCGCCGCGTGCCGGGTGAGGACCTTGTCTTGCCAGCCCTAAAAGGGTAGTATCGTGCCCGACCTTAATGCTCGGCTTTTGGGCTCGACCTTGTTCCATAGCGGGCCAAAGACCAGCCCGACCCTTTTAATCGTGTGCCGTGCTGGGCACATGTCGGGCTGAAATTCCGAGTCCATGGGCCGGCCCGCGAGGCACAACCCATATGGCCAGGTTTGAGCCCATCCCTAGACTCCTCTCAGCTCGCCGCAACTACCACTTCCCACCAAAAACCCTAGCCGGCCAGCCCACATCTCTCTCTCTATCTCCCACACACGCTAGCCCATCCCCAGACTCCTCTCCAGACCCCAGCACACCACCTCGCCGCAGCGGAGCCGAGCTCGATGCCGCCCAAGGCGTCGAAGAAGGACGGCGAGCCGGCGGAGCGCCCCATCCTCGGCCGCTTCTCCTCCCACCTCAAGATCGGAATCGTACGCTCCCCTCTTCTCCCCCCTCCCGCGGATTCCCCACGTTCTCCCGCGTTCTAGCGAGTGCTCGCAGGGGTTTCATCGTTGCTTACTTGTGGGTGCGGTGGCGGTGGCGGTGGCGGTTGATCTCTTTGCTGTCTCTGTGGAATAGTAACATATGAAATGTTATCCCTGCTTAAATCTTAGTCGCTACATGCTAGTAGGAGTAGGACGTGTTATAGTTTTATGTATGTAACTCGGTTTGCTTGGACACAATTATCATGTTACTATGGACTGCTGTTCAACAAGTTTCATGAGTTGCCACTACCGCACTTCTCTAGTTGCATTGATGGTGTTTAACAGTACTTGCCCTTGTATCCTTTATTCGATCTCAGATTTCATCATAAATCATAATGGACTACTCTTCTGTTGAATGTTGATTGGCGCACTACTTGTTCTGCTGTAGCCATTTAGAGGAATAAGAGGAGATATGAATTTTACCATTGATGTTTCATGCAGGTTGGGTTACCCAATGTTGGCAAATCAACTTTCTTCAACATAGTAACAAAGTTGTCCATCCCGGCTGAGAACTTCCCATTCTGTACCATTGAACCAAATGAGGCACGGGTACATGTTCCGGATGAGCGATTTGACTATCTTTGCCAACTTTTCAAGCCAAAGAGTGAGGTTTGTTTCTTTTCTCTGCTTTACACTTCTACAGTAATCTGCAGCTTCTTGGCTTATGTTTCAGATGTATAGTGACTCTTGTTATTCTCTGCAGGTGGCTGCATATCTGGAAATCAACGACATAGCCGGGCTTGTTAGAGGAGCAAGTGCAGGGGAGGGTCTGGGCAATGCCTTCTTATCCCATATACGTGCTGTTGATGGAATCTTTCATGTCTTGAGTATGTCTCTATTGTAAAATGTTTATAATTCAACTATTGTATTATGTTTCTTAATAAAGTTCCCTTGGTTATGTTTTGACTATATGTTAAAAGTGATAAATTTTGGATGTCTTGGTGGAGACCTAAATGAGAAGACTAGCCAAATGTTGGCATTGCCAAACATTGGCAATACCAAGACTTGCCAAATATTGGCAACTTTATGTTTCATAGACAAGAAAACTTGGTAACCCACCAATTAGTGGCCAATATGCCAATTTTTGGCACCAAACCAATTACGCGCTAGGTGTTCATGTAATAGAATCTTTTGCTGTATCTGTAACTGATAGTATGGTATGATTTTTAGGAGCATTTGAAGACACGGAAATCACCCATATTGATGATACAGTTGATCCTGTTCGTGATTTGGAAACTATTACTCAAGAACTGAGGCTCAAGGTTTCGTTTGAGTTCTGCTTGATTTGTTTGTCAACTTAACCAGTTGTTAACCTAGTTGTAACAAGGTTCTGTTGCATTTCTGTAGGATATAGAGTTTGTGCAGGCTAAAATTGATGACCTTGAGAAGGCAATGAAGAGGAGCAATGACAAGCAACTTAAGATAGACCATGAATTATGTCAGAGGGTAGGGCATGTTTCACAGCTCTGCAGTTTTGCAGTTTTGCTTCATTTCTATCAATCAGTTAGATCTCATGAACTATTGAAATTTAGTTTCAACTTTTGTTGGTAGATTAAATGATCAATCGGTAATTTAGTTTCAACTTTCCCTTATAACAGATCATGACACATCTTCAAGACGGGAAAGACCTACGTTTAGGAGAATGGAAAGCTGCTGAAATTGAGATCTTGAATACCTTTCAGCTGCTTACTGCTAAGCCAGTTGTTTATTTGGTAATTTTTACTTATTTGGATTGGAAGAATGGTCTCATTTGATTAATATGTACAGGCTTGTTGTTTGAACTTTATATTAGCACAATGACATCATTTGATTAATTATAGTTACATGCTTGTTGCTTGAACTTCTTTACCAGCATTTCCATCTATAATTTAGTGGCATCCCATATTTAGTCCGGAATTTCAATCAATGTTACATTAACCCAGCTTTGTTTTCCCCTCTGTTTTGTTGTTGCTGTCTGTCTACTTCTGCTTTCCAACATTTATTTTGAGCCATTACAGAACTGACGGGCGACTGGTAATCGATACGCCATACTCTCGGCATTTGTATGATTAGCAATAAGTGCATGCTCTGTAGACAATTAACTGAGTTTTATCTGATCACAGGAAACATAACTAGAAAAAACTATTGCATGCTTCTTGCTATAGCAGTAGAATAGGGGAACCTTTTTAGTTCCATATGCCAGTTTTATTCCACTCCACTGTAAGGCACTGCAAGTCTGTAATAGTTGAAGCAATTGTTAAAGTTGCACTTCCATGCGTGAGCAAGAACCAAAGCAAAGTATGCAAGAAGTGTCATTAGAGTTTAAGTGAACTAGTGAAGTAAGGAAATCCCAAGATATATGATGTTTCCATATGGATTCTTACTTTTTTTTGGACCCAAAAGGCACATCAGGGTCCCTAATAGGAATATAGGGATGGTGTGCTGTAGAAGGGTTTATGAAGATTAGATATTACTTTTCACTTTCATATGATTATTGCTCACCTGTTGGAGAGGGAAATGAAATGGGAAGCATAAATTCTCTACTTGAAAAACCTACTGATGTACTCGTTATATGATGGTACATATAACTAATAGCTGCTGCGCATACATCAGTTGAAATTATATTTATATTAGCAGCAAGAGAAAATATCTCTTTGATATCTGGAATTATCCCACGTTCAGCTTGAGTAATCATGCCAAATGGACATTAATCGCTCTGCTATAACTGTAGCTCATTTACTGGGTTAATCCTTAGATTTGACCTTACTTTTATCAGTAGTTGAAACAGAAAAGCACCTTCTCTTTTATATGGCTTCTAAAAGGCCTGACCATCCTTTTTGAAAGTAAAATGTAGCTGTATTGATTAGTCTAGTATGTTACTTTGTGCAGGTGAACATGAGTGAAAAGGATTACCTGAGAAAAAAGAACAAGTTTCTACCAAAGATACATGCTTGGTACGTACTATTTCTACCCCAAGTCTAATGGCTATTGCAGAATTACAGATAAACTCATGCTATACGACATGCATTTCAAACTGCGAATGCTAATTTTCTGTGGAACTTCTGTTCATGTACAGCCTAATTGCTGTAGCAGGATAGATCATTTTGAAGCTAAATCATTTCAAGTTTCCATCATTATATCTGGTTGTATATGATATTTGTTCCAACTTGCTTGTTGAGTAGAGCAGCTGTCTGGTTTAAAACACATTGGGTTTATTATTGGAAAAATGTTATCACAGAGAGAACCAGTGTTTATGCTTGGACTTGTTGATTACTGTATTTGAGGGTAGAATCTCACAAAATTTATGGATCTCTTACATATGAATACCAGCAATTGTCATAGGCAGTGGGCCAGGTCCCAGTGGTATGTGTCCGCACTCAGCACTAAGGAGCACTATTCATGTGGACAGTACCCACATGGTATCTGTCAGCACTAAGCAGGAATTACTATTCACGTGAACTGTACCCACTTGAACAAGATAAGTGCAGTAGGTCTAGTTACAAAGTAGTATATCTGTTCAGTTAGGAAAAGAGATCAGTTTAGTTAGGAAGGTAAACATATTTGATCTTTACCGAACTTCTTTTAGTTAGGTAGGTATATATATCTGCTATATATATTAGACATGGTATCTGCCAGCACTATTCATGTGAGTTATCAATTAAGCATTGAACGAGAAGTTCAGTAAAGATCTAATCACCATCCTCAACCTTCTCACTCTCACCCCTGGTAGTCACCGTCTCAGTCCTAGAACCGACCCACCATGATGATACTGAGAAAAACCCATGAGACAAAAGAAGGCCTGATGGTTGTAGGCTCTTGTCCACAGTAAGAAATTGATTATATGAAGTTCATGTGGTTGTGATTTTGATTAAATCTGATTATGTTGTGTTTGATTAAATGATTAGCATAAACCTAATATGCATAATTTCCTATGAGAAGGGGCTATTGCCTATTGGAATATTAGCTAATATCTAACTATTTCTTATTCAGGGTGAAAGAGCATGGTGGTGAAACTATTATTCCTTTCAGCTGTGCCTTCGAACAGAAACTAGTGGATATGCCAGAAGATGAAGCTGCTAAATATTGCACCGAAAACCAAACGACAAGGCAAGCCATAACATAATTATGTCCGAGTTGATTACCACAATTAAGATAGCAATCAAGTTTATTTATTTGTAACATGCATTACAATTTCTCTCTGCATCTTGCTCAACCTTTTCTATTTAATTTATTTATACTAAATCTTTCACCACTGTGAACAGTTTGATCCCCAAAATCATCAAGACTGGTTTTGCAGCAATTCATCTCATATACTTCTTCACTGCTGGTCACGGCGAGGTACATTTCATATGTTTACATTGTGCTTACTTTGTGCTAGTACTATGTGTGTTGTGTAAGCCATGTTTTACTTTATTTTGCTAAAATGGTGGTCCAACAGCAGTCTGTTACAGTTTTGGTGTGCAAAATTCATGTGCTTGTTCTTTGTATATCAGTATTTATTGGTTATTGCCTCTGCTCCAAAATAAGGGGTGCAATCAAGTTTATATAACATTCATAATCAGTATGTAAAGAATTTAATGAGATTTGACAAATGAAAATAACATCCTTTTTTTCTAAATAATTCTTTTTTTTACTAACATATCAACAATAATGGTCAAAGTTGCATCTTGTTGGCTGTTCATGTTCTAAACGTGGAGGAATATATTAGAGTGTTTAGATGTCTATTCATGTTTTAAGTTTCAAATAGGAGTTTCTGAATACATTTGACAGTTTTCTGCTGGCTTACAAGCTTGAATTCTCTTTTCAGGTGAAGTGCTGGCAGATCAGACGTCAAAGTAAAGCTCCGCAAGCTGCTGGTGCAATTCACACTGATTTTGAAAGAGGCTTCATATGTGCTGAGGTAGAGTCCTTTCTGAAATAGCTAGACACAATTCCTTTATTTGGAATAATTGAACTGTGGCATTCTTAGTTGACAGTGTAGTTTAACTGTTGCTATTCTTACTATTTGCACTTCATCATGCCAAAGTGTTGTCCCCAAGGTACATGATGCTTAGGCATGTTTTTCTTCTTTCAAATCTCGATGTTTACTGAAGCTCCTTTCATTATGTTAACTTGATGTATTTCTGTTTGCGGTGTTCAAAATGATACACGACATTCCTTTTTTCTCTTTCATAATATTTTGGTACTTTTGCTTTGAAATTGGAAATGCACGCTGTTATGGCCGGTACTATGGCATTGTTTACTTGACTGTATGCACATTTGGAACCTTGATAATTCATATATATAAATCTACTTTTTTTGATCAGGTAATGAAGTTTGAAGATCTAAAAGAGCTGGGCAGTGAATCTGCTGTGAAGGTGTGCACACACTCGTCTATGTTAGATCTGTATCAGTTGCCTTACTTTTGATCTTTAAACTCAACGTTGCCATGGATTGCAGGCTGCTGGGAAGTACAGGCAGGAAGGGAAGACGTATGTGGTGCAGGATGGAGACATCATCTTCTTCAAGTTCAATGTTTCTGGAGGCGGAAAGAAGTGATAAATTCATCACAGGGTCGTGTATTTTTGCATTTTTGAGTTCACTTGCAAGTAGCCAGGTACTATCAGTACGGGTTGCAGACTGCGGGGAGGCTATATATAAATTTCCATTCGCTCTGCTTTTGAAAGTACTCCTCGATGTTATGAAGTCATGTGTGCCAACTGCCAACTGTACACCTGAACGATGTTGGAGGCCTCTATTAGAAAACTGGAAGTTGTAACTTTGTGACTGGACAAGTTTGTCGTAATTAGGATGCAAAGTTCTTTGTTATGCAATTCTACCGTTTGTTGTTGCATGTGTAGTTCCATAATTTTTACGAAGAAATTACTTTGATTACTTTTTGGATATATTGTCTCTTAAATTGATTGAGTACCTCTCCGTCCATGAGAGGAAAAAGAGACAAAATCACATGCCTGCACTGATTAATTGTGGCGCTTAAGTGAAACATATCTTAGGATTCATAATATCTTAGTATCGAGCTCTAAATTTTGCTTGGTGCACATTGTATTTTTTAAGTCAATCTTCATGAATGTTGATCAAGTTTATTGAAAAAAGTATCCATGTCTGCAATATCAAAAACTACCTCTGATCTAAATAATTGAAGTTTTGGGTTTGTCTCAAGTCTAACTTGTTTTAGTTAGACCAACCAACCCCACCAAGCAAGCATTGAGGTTCCTGTCTATTTCTTTTTTCTTGATATATACAAATCGTTTTATATTTTGTAGGAGTACGTGCTATTGAGGAATAAAATTTTATTTAAAAACAACACGTCAAGTCGCACTTTGTTTCATGGTACAGGACCCTCCATAAAGTGAACAACCGCTACACGCGTTAAATTATCACGTAGAGTGCCTTTCCATACAAAAATGAGCTCCATCGTGTACCTGCACAGGTGTTGTTGGGAGCGAGACGTGAGTACGTGCGTTGTGCGTGCACCACTTCTCTTCGTGCGTGTGCCCCACCTACGTGGGTGTGTGTGTGTGAGAGAGAGAGACAGAGATGGTGTATATGTTTGTGAGTGTTTTTTGGGTGATTTCGTAAGTGTACTTGTGTGCGTGAGAGATAGCCAAGGAACATGTGTCGATTATATCTAAAAAAAGAGTAACATATGCAATGTGTGTGAAACAGAGACCTAGGTATATCTTATATAGAGGGGGCGATCCACGAAAAGAGAGGGGAGGGATCATCGGCGTGAGATATCGATAGAATTGAAGAGAGGGATGAAGTATGGGCGTCAGATCGATAAAGAGAGATAGCGAAATTGTGTGTGCGCATGTCAAAGATATAGGGTGGCTACCCTACTGGAAGGTGAGAGGGGAGAGGTGCAGTTTGTGTGTGG
>NC_041384.1:660763796-660765888 GCF_002162155.2 Triticum dicoccoides
ACGTAACTAGAGAGGTAGAATGACTGATATACGTGTGGAGAAGGAGAGACCTAGCTATGTATTAAGGGAGATCGATCGGCATCCATACATATGTGTAGGACACAAATAAGGTTTGGAGAGAGATAGAGCTAGAGTGCCGGAGGGGTGGTGATGGAGTTGCTTCTTGGAGATGGTGGGAGAGCCCTACTAGACAAACTGAAGGTACAACTACAATATCAATAAGAGAGGGGTTGTGTGTCTGTGTGTGCGCGTGCGTGTGAGAGACGGGTCGGGAGGCATGCATGGATGATGAGGGGGGAATGATATGTCTGTGGTAAGCAAACCTAACTAGATAGGTAGATCAATCGTCGTGTGTCGGAGAAAGGCAGAGACATAACTAGTAAGGTAGATTGATTGGTGCGTGTGAAAAAACAGTAATAGTCAACCTAGCAATATGTATAGAGGGAGATCGATCGGTATAAATGCATGTGCTAGAGGCAAATAAGGATCAGAGAGACGGATAGAGAGACAGGGATGCGCCTAGGAGGTCGTGCAAGAGGCCTACTATATAGAGAGGGGGATGAGTGTGCGAGTGCGAGATCGATGAAAAAAGGGGCGAGAGTGTGCATGTGTGTGGGACCACATGAGAGATAGGGGCATGTATGGTGAGAGGAGAAGAGGGAAAGTGTGTGTATGTGGCGGGCATACCTGGCTAGAGAGGTATATCGATCGGTGTTTGTCGAAAAGAAGGAGCTGGGGAGACCTATAGAGACCGTGGGAGAATGACCTAAAGAAAATTAATGAATGTGCACAATGAAAAGAATGCTGAGGGAGGGGAAGGGTAAGAAGGGCGTGTGCATGCACGAGAGAAAGTTAGTGCTAACTATAAAGAGAAGATGATTGTGTGGGTATAAAAGACTAACATAGATAATAATTTATTATAAAAGTGGATTCAGATATTTGAATAAGAGATCATAGTGTGTTTAAACCCATGCATGTATGAATATAATGGTGATACATATGGTGTGGTTATGAACATGTTATACTATATACATATTGTTAGGGCATTCCCCGCCTTAGTGTTGTGGTGATGATGACAACTCACTTTGCGGTCTAATCGTGTGTCAAGTTTCTCAGGTATACTTTGTTTGATACAAGATGCTTAGGCATTCCCTCGTGAAAAGAACGAAGACATTGTTTCCTAGGTGTTTATTTCTTTCGTCGTAAGAAACCCATACTATTAAGAGGGAATCCTCATCGGAAGGTATTGGGTGAATCAATGCATGCACACTTTCCATTCCACCCACCATATATCCTTCCGTTTGAGGAGAGTGTAACACCCCGGATGTAACTTTCCCAATTTGTACTCCAACTCTTGCCGTTTCCGGCGTTAAGTTATTTTATTTTCTCGGGTTCGGGTCTTTGTCTCCGTGTGTTGTTGTCGTTGTCATGCATCTCTTATCATGTCATCATGGGCATTGCATTTGCATACGTGTTCATCTCATGCATTCGAGCATTTTCCCCGTTGTCCGTTTTGCATTCCGGCGCTTCGTTCTCCTCCGTTGGTCATTTCTAGCTTTCTTTCGTGCGTGGGAATTAAACATTTCCGGATTGGACCGAGACTTGCCAAGCTGCCTTGGTTTACTACCGGTAGACCGCCTGTCAAGTTTCGTATCATTTGGACTTCGTTTGATACTCCAACGGTTAACCGAGGGACCGAAAAGGCCTCGTGTGTGTTGCAGCCCAACACCCCTCCAATTTGGCTCAAAACCCACCAAACTCTGCTCCATGTACTAGATCGTTCGATCACGATCGCGTGGCCGAAAATCGCACCTCTTTTGGACTCTCCTAGCTCCCTCTATGCCTATATATAGGTCCTCCCCGAAAATTCCGGATCAAACCCTAACCCTCTCCCTCTCCTCACGCGGCCGGACGAAATCTCGCCGGCCGGACATGTCCGACGCCCCCACCGCGCCACGTGTCGCCCACTGACAGGGCGAGCCGCCACGCCCACATCGCCGCACGGCCGGCCCGCCGAAGCCCGCCGCGGGCCCTCCCGGCCCGCACTCCTCACTCTGCCACCGCGCCGCCCGAGTGCCTCGCCGCCTTCGCC
>NC_041384.1:660766220-660775978 GCF_002162155.2 Triticum dicoccoides
CCGAGCCGGCCCCGCTCTCCCCCCCGCCTTGCCGGTCGCCGCCCTCCGCCACCGCGTCGCCGGCGCCGCCCGCACCGCCCGCCGTCCGCCGCCGCCTCGGCCGCTGCCGCCCCGCCCGCCGTCCGCCGCTCGCCGGAGACCTCGCCTCGCCGGAGCTCCGGCCGGATCCGATCTGGTCGGGTGGACCAGATCCACCAGTTCAGCGATCCAAACGCCGTCATCTCCGCCCGGATCTCCTCGTCCCGCTTCACCCCGTCCAGTTTCCAGAGGGTATAATTTCACTAAGTCCCGGAGATTTGCAGATCCAAGTGCTCATGTTCGTGGCTCCGTAACTTTGCATCTGTAGCTCCGATTCATGCATATAGCATATCAAAATGTTCATCCCAGAGAGTACATCATTTCATTACATTGCATCATTTTCATTTGAGCTCATCTTGATGCCCGAAATGCTGTTAGAAGAGGGCTACTTGAGTTAATTGTCAGATCTGTTACTCCGTTTAGCACTTTTGTCATTTTTGCCATGATTATTGTGTGCATGATATGCCCATGAGTTCTTCTTATGTTTTGTTAAAGGTTTTGTCATCTTTCCAGAGGTGCAATCCATGTATTTTTAAGATGTGTGTGGTGACTTGTGCAAGCTTGCAAAGTGGTGCACTTGCTAATTCTGTTTTCAGGGACTTAGTGATTTCACTAAGTCCTGGGATTGTTTATCTCACGATGCCATATGTTCATGTTGTTTCCTAGCAATCCGTGCCTCTTTTGAGGATGATCAGTAAGGGAGTTTTGTTAATCTTGTAGTGCTCTATCCATCCATGTCTTTGTTTGCAATTATGGAGCATCCTAGCTTGAGTCAATCGAGCTCTACTTTTGCTTCGTTGCGAATCTGGGCAGATCGTCAACTTGTTTGCGATTTTGCCGATGTTATTGTAGTTGGTCCGTGCATGCTATGACATTGTTCTTGCCATGCCTAGCTTGTATTTTGTGCCTTCTCAAGGGATGTATGCTTGTCTTGCCATGACTTACATCGTGGTGAGTGCATCGAGCTCGTAAACATGCCTTCATGAGTTATGTTTCAGCATGTCCCAGTTTTCACTAAGTCTGAAAACTGATTCTGTTTTTGCTATGTTCGTGTGCTTGTTAGTATATTTTGTGATCCCTTTTGGCTCAAGGTCACTAAGGGACTTTTGTTAAGCTTGTTGAGTAGCTCCATGCCATGTCTTTCTTTGTCTTGTTCAGGTCTTGTAGCATGTTGTTTTGTTGCGCCGAAGAGGGCTATCTGATCTGAAATTCCAGACAAGTGTTAATTTCACTAAGCCTGAGATCTGTTTTACCATTTGCATTTTTGCCATGCTTGTTTGAACCTGATAATGGATGAATTGGCCGTAGCTCAGTGCTAGACTTTTGTTAAGCATCTTGAATGCTTCCCTGCCATGTATTTCGATGTCATGTTTGGGTGCTGTAGCATGTTCATCTCATTGCATTTAGATGCCTACTTGCTGTAAATCGCAGACCGGTGTCATTTTTGAATCGCTTGCCATTTCCAAACCGTAACTCCGATTCCGGCGTTCTTTATATCGTTTTCAAGCGATTTCATCTCATCTTTCCAGTGGCACCCTTGGAATTCCAAGTTGAGTCCAGGTTCATGCACTTCCTGTCATATCTTGCATTGTGCATCCCGCATCGCATCCCGCATATCATATCATCATTTCATCATATTGCTTGGTCTTGCACGTGGTTGATTGTATCCTTGTTGCTTGTTTGTCTTGTTTGGGTAGAGCCGGGAGACGAGTTTGCTAACGAGGAGCCCGTTGAGTTTGCTTTCGAGGATCCAGTCAACTCTGACAACTGTGCAGGCAAGATGATCATACCCTCGAAATCACTACTATCTTTGCTATGCTAGTTTGCTCGCTCTTTTGCTATGCCATTGCTACGATGCCTACCACTTGCTTGCAAGCCTCCAAAATTGCCATGTCAAACCTCTAACCCACCTTTGTCCTAGCAAATCGTTGATTGGCTATGTTACCGCTTTGCTCAGCCCCCTCTTATAGCGTTGCTAGTTGCAGGTGAAGATTGGAGGCCGTTCTTTGTTGGAACATTTATTTATTTGTTGGGATATCATTATATTGCCTTGCTATCTTAATGCATCTATATACTTGGTAAAGGGTGGAAGGCTCGGCCTCTCGCCTAGTGTTTTGTTCCACTCTTGCCGCCCCAGTTTCCGTCATATCGGTGTTATGTTCCCGGATTTTGCGTTCCTTACGCGGTTGGGTTATAATGGGAACCCCTTGATAGTTCGCCTTAATTAAAGTTTTTCCAGCAATGCCCAACATTGGTCTTATCATTTTCCACCTAGCCTTTTCATTCCCTTGGGTTCTGCAGACTCAAGGGTCATCTTATTTTAACCCCCCCGGGCTAGTGCTCCTCTGAGTGTTGGTCCAAACTAGAGCCCCTTGCAGCGCCACCTCGGGGAAACTCGAGGGCTGGTTTTGGTTGTACGGATTGCTTATCTGAGTGTGCCCTGAGAAAGAGATATGTGCAGCTCCTATCGGGATTTGTCGGCACATTCGGGCGGTGTTGCTGGACTTGTTTTAACCTGTCGAAGTGTCTTGAGTTACCGAGATACTGAGTCTGATCGGAACGTCTTGGGAGGAGGTCTATTCCTTCGTTGACCGTGAGAGCTTGTCATGGGCTAAGTTGGGACTCCCCTGCAGGGATTGAACTTCCGAAAGCCGTGCCCGCGGTTATGGGCAGATGGGAATTTGTTAATGTCTGGTTGTAGATAACTTGAACCTTAATTAATTAAAATGAATCAACTAAGTGTGTTACCATGATGGCCTCTTCTCGGCGGAGTCCGGGAAGTGGACACGGTGTTGGAGTAATGTTTGCGCAGGTTGTTCTCTAGTTTCTTGCTCGTGCTTGCCTTCTCTTCTCGCTCTCTTTTGCGAATAAGTTAGCCACCATACTGGCTAGTCGCTTGCTGCAGCTCCACTTACATTTTACCTGGCCATACCCATAATCTTAAATAGTCTTAATCGCGAGGGTGCGAGATTGCTGAGTCCCTGTGGCTCACAGATTACTATTACACCAGATGCAGGGCCTGATGATTCCGCTCCAGGAGACGCGTACGAGCTCAAGTGGGAGTTCGACGAAGACTCTCAACGATACTATGTTTCCTTTCCCGATGATCAGTAGTGGTGCCCAGTTGGGGGTGAACGGGACCATTGTCGCATGTTGGGTTCTCTTTTATTTGGCGCCGTAGTCGGGCCTTGAGTGTATGGTTGATGTAATGTTATTTATGTACTTGATTGACGTGGCGAGTGTAAGCCAACTATGTTATCTCCCCTTCTTCTATTATTACATGGGATGTTGTGAAGATTGCCTAACTTGCGACATATGCCTTCAATGCGATTATGCCTCTAAGTCGTGCCCCGACACGTGGGAGATATAGTCGCATCGAGGGTGTTACAAGTTGGTAATCAGAGCCTTCCCCGACCTTAGGAGCCCCATTGCTTGATCGTTTTTAGCGGCCGAGTTGTGTCTAGAAAAAAATGTTTTGAGTCATTTAGGAATTATATATCGGAGAGTTTAGGAATTCTTTTTACTTCCCAGTCTCCTCATCGCTCTGGTAAGGCATCCTGACGTAGAGTTTTGACTCTTCTCTTCTCAAATTTCACAAAAAAAAATTTTAGGATCACGCGGGTATCTTGGAATCGTTCCGATGGTTTTATGATGAGAACATTGTCTTGGTGCCTCCTGTCAGGGGTTTAGTGGAAGTGTCCCGGGGAGTTGAGCTCTGAGGTGTTGTCATCATAATTTTATCGTTGCAGTTCTGGAATACCTGAGTTTAGTACGCCGACATCGAAAATCTCTTTTATGCAGTTCGTTGGTGAGATAACCTTGACGCCACCTAGTACTGGGGCGGGAGTTCGGGAGTATCGCCATAACTTGTATAACGGATGCTTTTCGAAGGTTGAGGTAGATGGTTTCCAAAGGTTTCTTGGTTATGTGTGTTGAAGGATGGATACATCTGGATGTAGGATTTGCTAGTTTGGGTGAGATATTATGCTTCCCCTGTATCCCCAACACCTGATTGCATAACCGGAAAGGTTCAGGAGTTTCATAGGTGGGAATTCTAGTAGCTCTAGTTCTTCTTCCACGGATATTGGTTTGAGATTGGGATTTCTTACCGATTATTCGTTCTTGATCCGTACCTTGTTGATTTATTTCTCTGCCTTAATTCTATGTGGCTTCTCAACTTATGGATATGTGACCATTTCAAGAGGAATGCATTCGTTCGTTTTGTTCGGATGTGAAGACTATATGTTGCAATTTTCATTCCGTTGGATTCAGCTTCAATATTTATCTATCAATGTGCTAATGGTGGTCAACCTCTTCAGGATGGCTCCTCCAACGCGCACGACTCCGAATCCTGATCCGCCACCACCTCCACCTCTTCCAGAAGCATGGCAAGCTGTGATGGCCGCAACCAATGCAAACACACAGCTGATCATGCAAATTCTTCAGGAGCGCAATCAAGGCAGTCATGGGAATCAAGGCAGCAATCAGAGTCACTTTGCTACACTCAACCAGTTCCTTGCTAACGGGTCAAAGACTTTCAGCAATTGTGTTGAGGCAACCGATGCTGACGATTGGCTTGTGGATCTGTGTAAGCATTTCGAGTGCAGTAACGTCAGGCCTGAGGACTTTGTCAAGTTCGCTTCCTTCCAACTCAAAGATCAAGCTGCAGAATGGTTCCGGCAGTACAAGGACTCTAGAGGTGGACGTGTTATTACTTGGGATGATTTCCGTCGAGATTTCCGAGCTCATCATATTCCTCAGAGCGTGGTTGAAAGCAAGCGTGAGGAATTCCGCAATCTGAAGCAAGGCTCTTTGTCTGTCTATGACTACAACAAGTTGTTCCAGAAGCTTGCCCGCTTTGCCAAGCAGGACGTCCCTGATGAGAAGAGCACGATATACCAGTTCAGGGGTGGTCCCAGAGAAGATATTCAGCTCGCTCTTGTCCTCTTCGAGCCCTTGAGATACGATGAGTTCTACAACATGGCACTGAAGCAAGAGGCTGCTCAGTTGAGGTGTGATGCTTCCAAGAAGCGAGTCAGAGATGTTACTCCTTCTTCCTCTACTCAAGTGGCCAAGCAGCAGAAGTTTTGGCTTCCTCCTCCTCCGTTCCGTCAGCCGTATCAGCAGAAGAGCAAAGGTGGCAGTGGTTCTTCCCACCCACCCAACCCTGGCTTTCAGAACAAGACTTCGTCTCAACCTCCAAGATCGAGTGCTCCGTATCACCGTCCGCTTTCAGAGGTCACGTGCAACAAGTGCCAACAGAAGGGTCACTATGCCAACAAGTGTTTCAACCAGAGGCGTCTTCCTCCTCCTCCTCCTGTCAGCTCGGCAAGTACAGCTGTGGTCAAGCATAACCCCAAGCATGCCAAGGTCAATTTGATGAATGCAGCTCAGGCAGAGGACTCGTCAGATGTGATAATGGGTAACTTTCCTGTTAATGATATTCCCGCAAAAGTTCTTTTTGACACTGGTGCATCGCATTGTTTCATCTTGAGACCTTTTTCATCTAAGCATGATTTTTTTACTCAAGTGTTGCCGAAGCCGTTGGCTATCGTCTCTCCAGCCCATCAAATGACATCTCGAGTATGCGTTCCGGATGTTACTATCACTTCGGGTGACTATAAGTTCTTGTCCTCTCCAAATGTTCTTGGTGACTCGGATATTGATCTTATTCTCGGGATGGATTGGCTTTCTAGGCACAAGGCTCAGCTTGATTGTGCAGCCAAGCAGATTCAATTGACTCATTCGTCTGAGGATGTTATTGTCTTTGCCGCTCAGGATAATACTATCCGTCTGTTTTCTCTCAATGAGAAGGGTGAATTGGATGCCATCTCTCAAATTCCAGTCGTTTGCGAATACCAAGACGTCTTTCCAGAAGAGCTCCCAGGAATGCCTCCGCACCGGCTAGTTGAATTCGTTATTGATCTTGAGCCTGGCACCGAACCCGTGTGAAAACATCCTTACAAGCTCGGACCTGAAGAGTTGAAGGAGCTGAAGAAGCAACTCGATATGCAAGAGAAAATGGGTCTTATCCGGCCTAGTTCTTCTCCGTGGGGTTGTGGTGTTCTTTTTGTGAAGAAGAAGGATGGAACGGACCGACTTTGTGTTGATTACCGTCCAGTGAACAAGAAGACCATCAAGAACAAATACCCACTTCCCAACATCAATGAGCTGTTCGAACAACTCAAAGGTGCCCAAGTATTCTCCAAGCTTGATCTCCGTATTGGCTATCATCAGATTCACATTCGTGAAGAAGATATTCCCAAGACAGCATTCAGAACAAGCTTTGGTTCATATGAACACACTGTCATGTCTTTTGGCCTTGCCAACGCTCCTCCGACGTTCTCTCGCATGATGAACTTCATCTTCAATGCCTACACCAATGACTTTGTTTTGGTCTATCTCGACGACATTCTGGTTTTCTCAAAGAACAAGGAAGATCATGCCAAGCACTTGCGTTTGGTTCTTGATAAGCTCAGAGAACATCAGTTCTACGCCAAGTTCTTCAAGTGTGAATTTTGGCTCGATGAGGTTCTTTATCTTGGTCATATCATCTCTGCCAAGGGCATTGCCGTGAATCCTGAGAAGGTGTCTGCAATTGTGAATTGGGAACCTCCTCAGAACGTGAAGCAACTCTGTAGTTTTCTCGGTCTCGCAAGCTATTGCCGAAGATTCGTTGAAAACTTTTCTAAGATCGCGAAGCCTCTCTCAAATCTTCTTCAGAAGCACGTCAAGTACGTTTGGTCTCCGGAGTGTGATATTGCTTTCAACACTTTGAAAGAGAAATTGATCACTGCTCCAGTTCTGACTCCACCTGATGAATCCAAGTCGTACGAGGTCTTTTGTGATGCCTCTCTCCAAGGTCTTGGCGCAGTATTGATGCAAGAGAAGAAAGTTGTTGCTTATACATCTCGCCAGTTGAAGCCTAATGAGAAGAACTACCCCACTCATGATCTCGAGTTGGCGGCAGTTGTGCATGCTCTTTTGACTTGGAGACATCTTCTATTGGGAAGAAAAGTGGACATTTTCACCGATCACAAGAGTCTCAAGTACATCTTCACTCAGCCTAATCTCAACCTCAGGCAAACTCGTTGGGTCGAAATGATTCAAGAGTATAATCCGAGTATTGAGTATACTCCAGGCAAGGCCAATGTGATTGCTGACGCTTTGAGCAGGAAAGCTTACTGCAACAGTCTGATTCTCAAGCCTTATCAACCCGAGCTTTGTGAAGCTTTCCGCAAACTTAATCTGCAAGTTGTTCCTCAAGGTTTCCTCGCCAACCTTCAAGTCTCTCCTACCTTGGAAGACCAGATTCGCCAAGCCCAGCTTCTTGATGCTATGGTGAAAAAGGTGAAGATTGGGATTGCCAAGAGTCAGTCCAAGTACAAGTGCTACCGCCTTGATGACAAGGACACTCTCTTCTTCGAGGATCGTATTGCTGTGCCCAAAGGTGACCTAAAGTGATCATGAACGAGGCTCACAATTCTCTCCTCTCCATCCACCCTGGGAGCACGAAGATGTATCAGGACCTTAAGCAAGCTTATTGGTGGACTCGAATGAAGCGCGAGATCGCTCAATTCGTGAATGAATGTGATGTCTGCAGAAGAGTGAAGGCAGAACACCAAAGGCCAGCAGGTCTCCTCCAACCTCTTGCCATTCCAGAATGGAAGTTTGACCACATTGAAATGGACTTCGTGACTGGGTTTCCAAAGTCCAAGCGTGGCAATGATGCTATATTCGTTGTCATCGACAAACTCACCAAAGTGGCTCACTTTCTGCCTATCAAAGAGTTGATCACTGCAGCTCAATTGGCGGAACTCTATACCTCTCGAATTGTCTCTCTGCACGGTATTCCTCAAGTGATCTCTTCAGACCGTGGCAACATCTTTACCTCGAAGTTTTGAGATTCTTTTTAGAAGGCCATGGGCACTAACATCCGCTTCAGCACAACTTTCCATCCTCAAACAAGCGGTCAAGTCGAGCGTGTCAACCAGATTCTTGAAGATATGCTCAGGGCTTGTGTGATCTCCTTCGGCATGAAGTGGGAGGATTGTCTTCCTTATGCTGAATTCTCCTACAACAACAGTTTTCAAGCAAGTTCGGGCAAGGCCCCTTTTGAAATTCTGTATGGCAGGAAGTGCCGTACCCCTCTCAACTGGTCTGAAACCGGTGAACGTTAGCTTTTGGGTAATGACTTAATCACAGAGGTAGAAGAAATGTGCAAAGTCATTCGTGATAACCTCAAAGCAGCCCAATCCCGCCAGAAGAGCTACTATGATAGTAAGCACCGTGATTTGGCTTTCGAGATCGGAGATCACATTTACCTCCGTGTCTCTCCTGTGAAAGGTACTCGTCGCTTCGGTATCAAAGGGAAGCTTGCCCCTAGATACGTGGGACCTTTCAAGATTGTCAGCAAGAGAGGCGACCTCGCCTATCAACTCGAGCTTCCTTCAAACTTTGCAAATGTTCATGACGTGTTCCATGTCTCTCAGCTTCGAAAGTGCTTCAAGACTCCTGACCGCACCGTCAACTTCGAGGACATTGAGATCCAAGAAGATCTCTCTTATCGTGAGCACCCAGTTGCTATTCTTGAAGAGACTGAACGCAAGACTCGCAACAAGTCAATCAAATGTCTCAAAGTCAAGTGGTCACACCATTCCGACCGTGAAGCTACCTGGGAACACGAGGATCACCTCCGTTCCGAGTACCCGGTGTTCTTTCAGTCCTAGATCTCGGGACGAGATCCTTTCGTAGTGGTGGAGTGTTGTAACACCCCGGATGTAACTTTCCTAATTTGTACTCCAACTCTTGCCGTTTCCGGCGTTAAGTTATTTTATTTTCTCGGGTTCAGGTCTTTGTCTCCGTGTGTTGTTGTCGTTGTCATGCATCTCTTATCATGCCATCATGGGCATTGCATTTGCATACGTGTTCATCTCATGCATTCGAGCATTTTCCCCGTTGTCCGTTTTGCATTCCGGCGCTTCGTTCTCCTCCGGTGGGCATTTCTATCTTTCTTTCGTGCATGGGGATTAAACATTTCCGGATTGGACCGAGACTTGCCAAGCGGCCTTGGTTTACTACCGGTAGACCGCCTGTCAAGTTTCGTATCATTTGGACTTCGTTTGATACTCCAATGGTTAACCGAGGGACCGAAAAGGCCTCGTGTGTGTTGCAGCCCAACACCCCTCCAATTTGGCCCAAAACCCACCAAACTCTGCTCCATGTCCTAGAGCGTTCGATCACGATCGCGTGGCCGAAAACCGCACCTCTTTTGGACTCTTCTAGCTCCCTCTATGCCTATATATAGGTCCTCCCCGAAAATTCCGGATCAAACCCTAACCCTCTCCCTCTCCTCACGCGGCCGGACGAAATCTCGCCGGCCGGACATGTCCGACGCCCCCACCGCGCCATGTGTCGCCCACTGACAGGGCGAGCCGCCGCGCCCAGCTGGATCAAACCCTAACCCTCTCCCTCTCCTCACGCGGCCGGACGAAATCTCGCCGGCCGGACATGTCCGACGACCCCACCACGCCACGTGTCGCCCACTGACAGGGCGAGCCGCCGCGCCCACTTCGCCGCACGGCCGGCCCGCCGAAGCCCGCCGCGGGCCCTCCCGGCCCGCACTCCTCACTCCGCCACCACGCCGCCCGAGTGACCCGCCGCCTTCGCCGCTCTCCCCG
>NC_041384.1:660776561-660926286 GCF_002162155.2 Triticum dicoccoides
TCCGCCGCCGCCTCGGCCGCTGGCCGCTGCCGCCCCGCCCGCGGTCCGCCGCTCGCCGGAGACCTCGCCTCGCCGGAGCTCCGGCCGGATCCGATCTGGTCGGGTGGACCAGATCCACCAGTTCAGCGATCCAAACGCCGTCATCTCCGCCCGGATCTCCTCGTCCCGCTTCACCCCGTCCAGTTTCCAGAGGGTATAATTTCACCAAGTCCCGGAGATTTGCAGATCCAAGTGCTCCTGTTCGCGGCTCCGTAACTTTGCAACCGTAGCTCCGATTCATGCATATAGCATATCAAAATGTTCATCTCAGAGAGTACATCATTTCATTCCATTGCATCATTTTCATTTGAGCTCATCTTGATGCCCGAAATGCTGATAGAAGAGGGCTACTTGAGTTAATTGTCAGATCTGTTACTCCGTTTAGCACTTTTGTCATTTTTGCCATGATTATTGTGTGCATGATATGCCCGTGAGTTCTTCTTATGTTTTGTTAAGGGTTTTGTCATCTTTCCATAGGTGCAACCCATGTATTTTTAGGATGTGTGTGGTGACTTGTGCAAGCTTGCGAAGTGGTGCACTTGCTAATTCTATTTTCAGGGACTTAGTGATTTCACTAAGTCGTGGGATTGTTTATCTCATGATGCCATATGTTCATGTTGTTTCCTAGCAATCCGTGCCTCTTTTGAGGATAATCAGTAAGGGAGTTTTGTTAATCTTGTAGTGCTCTATCCATCCATGTTTTTGTTTGCAATTATGGAGCATCCTAGCTTGAGTCAATCGAGCTCTACTTTTGCTTCGTTGCGAATCTGGGCAGATCGTCAACTTGTTTGCGATTTTGCCGATGTTATTGTAGTTGGTCCGTGCATGCTATGCCATTGTTCTTGCCATGCCTAGCTTGTATTTTGTGCCTTCTCAAGGGATGTATGCTTGTCTTGCCATGACTTACACCGTGGTGAGTGCATCGAGCTCGTAAACATGCCTTCGTGAGTTATGTTTCAGCATGTCCCAGTTTTCACTAAGTCTGAAAACTGATTATGCTTTTGCTATGTTCGTGTGCTTGTTAGTATATTTTGTGATCCCTTTTGGCACCATTGGAATGCCTACTTGGTGTAAATCACAGACCGGTGTCATTTTTGAATCGCTTGCCATTTCCAAACCGTAACTCCGATTCCGGCGTTCTTTATATCATTTTCAAGCGATTTCATCTCATCTTTCCAGTGGCACCATTGGAATTCCAAGTTGAGGCCAGGTTCATGCACTTCCTGTCATATCTTGCATTTTGCATCCCGCATAGCATATCATCATTTCATCATATTGCTTGGTCTTGCACGTGGTTGATTGTATCCTTGTTGCTTGTTTGTCTTATTTGGGTAGAGCCGGGAGATGAGTTCGCTAACGAGGAGCCCGTTGAGTTTGCTTTCGAGGATCCAGTCAACTCTGACAACTGTGCAGGCAAGATGATCATACCCTCGAAATCACTACTATCTTTGCTATGCTAGTTTGCTCGCTCTTTTGCTATGCCATTGCTACGATGCCTACCACTTGCTTGCAAGCCTCCCAAATTGCCATGTCAAACCTCTAACCCACCTTTGTCCTAGCAAACCATTGATTGGCTATGTTACCGCTTTGCTCAGCTCCCTCTTATAGCGTTGCTAGTTGCAGGTGAAGATTGGAGGCCGTTCTTTGTTGGAACATTTATTTATTTGTTGGGATATCATTATATTGCCTTGCTATCTTAATGCATCTATATACTTGGTAAAGGGTGGAAGGCTCGGCCTCTCGCCTAGTGTTTTGTTCCACTCTTGCCGCCCCAGTTTCCGTCATATCGGTGTTATGTTCCCGGATTTTGCGTTCCTTACGCGGTTGGGTTATAATGGGAACCCCTTGATAGTTTGCCTTGATTAAAGCTTTTCCAGCAATGCCCAACATTGGTCTTACCATTTGCCACCTAGCCTTTTCATTCCCTTGGGTTCTGCAGACTCAAGGGTCATCTTATTTTAACCCCCCCGGGCCAGTGCTCCTCTGAGTGTTGGTCCAAACTAGAGCCCCTTGCAGCGCCACCTCGGGGAAACTCGAGGGCTGGTTTTAGTTGTACGGATTGCTTATCTGAGTGTGCCCTGAGAAAGAGATATGTGCAGCTCCTATCGGGATTTGTCGGCACATTCGGGCGGTGTTGCTGGACTTGTTTTAACCCGTCGAAGTGTCTTGAGTTACCGAGATACCGAGTCTGATCGGAACGTCTTGGGAGGAGGTCTATTCCTTCGTTGACCGTGAGAGCTTGTCATGGGCTAAGTTGGGACTCCCATGCAGGGATTGAACTTTCGAAAGCCGTGCCCGCGGTTATGGGCAGATGGGCATTTGTTAATGTCCGGTTGTAGATAACTTGAACCTTAATTAATTAAAATGAATCAACTGAGTGTGTTACCGTGATGGCCTCTTCTCGGCGGAGTCCGGGAAGTGGACACGATGTTGGAGTAATGTTTGCGCAGGTTGTTCTCTAGTTTCTCGCTCGTGCTTGCCTTCTCTTCTCGCTCTCTTTTGTGAATAAGTTAGCCACCATACTGGCTAGTCGCTTGCTGCAGCTCCACTTACATTTTACCTGGCCATACCCATAAGCTTAAATAGTCTTGATCGCGAGGGTGCGAGATTGCTGAGTCCCTGTGGCTCATAGATTACTATTACACCAGATGCAGGGCCTGATGATTCCGCTCCAGGAGATGCGTACGAGCTCAAGTGGGAGTTCGACGAAGACTCTCAACGATACTATGTTTCCTTTCCTGATGATCAGTAGTGGTGCCCAGTTGGGGGTGAACGGGGCCGTTGTCGCATGTTGGGTTCTCTTTTATTTGGCGCTGTAGTCGGGCCTTGAGTGTATGGTTGATGTAATGTTATTTATGTACTTGATTGATGTGGCGAGTGTAAGCCAACTATGTTATCTCCCCTTTTATTATTATTACATGGGATGTTGTGAAGATTGCCTAACTTGCGACATATGCCTTCAATGCGATTATGCCTCTAAGTCGTGCCCCGACACGTGGGAGATATAGTCGCATCGAGGGTGTTACAGAGAGGTCCTCAATTTCCTGCCAAACAATGGTTTTTACTCCCCAACGGTTGTACAGCTGAGCCAAGCGGTTGTACCGCTTGTCCGATACATCCGGTGCAACCACCGCCCCAGAGGTGATACCCCGGGGTTGCTATTCTCAGGAGGTTTGCCAACAGTTGTACTGCTGCCCCCGCGCGGTTGTAACACCTCTGGTGTGGCAAACCCTCAAGAATGTCTTCAAGCAGTTGTACCGGCCTAGTACCACCCTACCACCGGACCAGCCTCTGTTGTGGGGCGGTTCTTGGTGGTGGTGGCCCAGTTGTGCCGGTTACTTCATTTTGACCGGTACTACCGGTGGTCCGGAGTGCTTGTACCACTCGGGACTTAGCCACCACTAGTGCCTGGTTCTGGTGGTTGCACCGGTGCATCCATTGCCTCAACTACCGCGGGGTGACTCCCATCTGTTGTAAAGCGGTTATTGAGCGGTGGTGGAATTGTTGTTCCGGTTGCTCTTGTCGACCGGTACTACCGTCCGCTCCAACGATTGTACCGCTCGGTAGGATTTCTACAGGGTACCCCGTGGTTTCCGGTTGTAGCGGGACCAATAGCGGTTGTACCGCTGCAGTGTAAAAACTACAGTAATGGTTGGATTTGGGGGGCACTATAAAAGGGGTGGTTCTTCCACCTACCTCTCCACCTCTTGCCTCTCTCTCTCTCTCTCCTCCATTAATGCCCTTCAAGATTTCTTGCCTGATTTCTCTCTCTAGGCACTCAAACTTGTTGATTTTCTAGGGATTGAAGGAGGAGACCCAGATCTACACTTTCACTAAAGGAAATTTGATTCCCCCATACTTTCTTATGTGGATTTTGTTACTCTTGGGTGTTTCGGCACACTAGATGGAAGAGGTCACCGGAGCCTGATGACCCACAAGTATAAGTGCTCAATTGTAGCTCTTTTCAATAAGTAAGAGTGTCGAACCCAACGAGAAGCAGAAGGAAATGACAAGTGGTTTTCAGCAAGGTAACGTCTGCAAGTGCTGAAATTGTAAGTAACAGAGTAGTTTGATAGCAAGATATTTTGTAACGAGCAAGTAATGATAATAGTAACAAAAAGTGCAACAAGGTAGCCCAATCCTTTTGAGGCAAAGGACATGCCAAAATAGTCACTTATAGTAAGCAAAGTGTTCTTGAGGGTGCACGGGAATTTCATCTAGTCACTTTCATCATGTTGATTCGATTCGTGTTCGCTACTTTGATAATTTGATATGTGGGTGGACCGGTTCTTAGGTGCTGTTCTTACTTGAACAAACCTCCTACTTATGATTAACCCCCTCACAAGCATCCGCAACGATGATAAAAGTACTAAGGATAAATCCTAACCATAGCATTAAACTTTTGGATCCAATCGTCCCCTTACGGAATAGCGCATAAACTAGGGTTTAAGCTTCTATCACTCTCGCAACCCATCATCTAATAACTACTCCACAATGCATTCCCTTAGGCCCAAATATGGTGAAGTGTCATGTACTCGATGTTCACATGACACCACTAAGGGAATCACAACATACATACTATCAAAATATCGAACACATATCAAGTTCACATGATTACTTGCAACATGATTTCTCCCGTGACCTCAAGAACAAAAGTAACTACTCACAAATGATAATCATGCTCAAGATCATAGGGGTATTAAATAGCATATTGGATCTGAACATATAATCTTCCACCAAATAAACCATATAGTAATCAACTACAAGATGTAATCAACACTACTAGTCACCCACAAGCACCAATATATAGTTTCGGTAACAAGATTGAACACAAGAGATGAACTAGGGCTTGAGATGAGATGATGCTATTGATGATGTTGATGGAGATTTCCCTCCCCAAGATGGGAGAGTTGTTGGTGATGATGATGACGATGATTTCACCCTCCGGGAGGGAAGTTCCCTCGGCGGAATCGCTCCGCCGGAGGGCAAAAGTGCTCCTACCCAAGTTCCATCTCAAGACGGCGACACTCCGTCCCGAAAGTCTTCTCCTTATTTTTTCTAGGTCAAAATAACTTATATAACAGAATATGGGCACTAGAGGTGGGCCTGGGTGAGCACAACCCACCAGGGCGTGCCTGGGCTCCCTGGGACGCCCAGGTGGGTTGTGCCCATCTGGTGGGCCCCCTATGGTACTTATTGGCTCCAATATTCCTCATATATTCCATAAAACATCTTCGTAAAGTTTCATCTTGTTTGGAGTTGTGCAGAATAGGTAGCCTGACGTAGCTTTTCCAAGTCCAGATTTCTAGCTGCCGAAATTCTCCCTCTTTGTGTGTACCTTGCATATTATGAGAGAAAAGGCATTAGAATTACTCCAAAAAGCATTATTATGCATAAAAACATCATAAATAATAGTAAGAAAACATGATGCAAAATGGACGTATCAACTCCCCCAAGCTTAGACCTCGCTTGTCCTCAAGCAAAAACCGAAATCGAAAAATATGTCCACATGCTTAGAGAGAGAGGTGTCGATAAAAACAAAATACGGACATAGAATCATCATGTGAATTATTATAACAACATTAAACCTTAACATAAAACTTCTATCAAATGACTTTTATCATAGACTTCTTATGAATAAGTAACAATTTATCACACTATCGAAGTATAAAGCATAAAATCTATTAGAAACCAACAAACTATGTTCTCAGTCAACTTTGTAACTACAATTCATCATCTTTTCAGGAAGGGTCACGTATCGGAGCCTTTAGGAAAGTCCACATACTCAACCATCATTTAGTCTTCTATGATTTCTAACACTCACTACATACACACGAGCAAAATGTTTCAACCGGACACATAGAAAGATAGGGGCTTATAGTTTCGCCTCCCAACGAATTCACCTCAAGGGTGATGTCAACAATAATAACTCATGCCACCCATATTAAGCTGGACATATGTGCCTAGATCTTTCCTCACCACGTGATGCTTGCCAAAGGAGAAAAATAAAAGGAATAGAGAGAAAAACTTTGACTCTTTGCATGAAAGTAAATACATAAAAGTAAAAGATAGGCCCTTCGCAGAGGGAAGCAGAGGTTGCTGTCATGGAATTGTCACGACAGATGTCCTAGTGTGAGGAATTAGTCGTGAGGCCAACGCATCTATGTGGTAGCTTGAGAGGGGTTGATCGGAATCGAGAGACGCGAGGTTTTACCCAGGTTCGGCCCCTCACGGTAGAGGTAAAAGCCTACATCATGCTTCATTTATATTGATAATGATGATCACGATTACACGGGTGTTCTAGCTTGAGAGCTATAGACTTGTTTGTCTAACCCTAACTTGTCCAACTTGTGGAACCTGTCCCCCTTGGGGTGCCCTGCCCCTCCTTATATATGTTGAAGGGGCGGCTTACATGACTAGTCCTATTAGGATTACTCTATTACAAGTTGAGTCCTAGTATTGCTTCCTTTACAAGGGAATATTCCTTACGCTTTCCTCTTAAGCCGGCCCACCATAATATGAGCCGACCTTCCATGAACCGCCTATTGGGCCACCGGGTCTTGTCGCTCCTCTGACCGCCGGCCGGGTCACCAATGAGTCAACTGTCTCAGCCGGGTCATCAGTGAGTGGAGAGATCCGGGCGGGTCACTTAGTGAGCCGCCAAGTCAGGGTGGGTCATCAGTGAGTCGCCAAGTCCGGCCGGGTCATACCGCGAGGTATATCCCCGACATTAGCCCCCAGTTTAATTTGGATTTATCCATGTTAAACTAATCCTGCAAAATAAACACAAGAACAAATTTGACAGGTTGTGCTCCGAGTTAAAAGTTTTTGTAAGCCGGCACCTGATCATCCGGAAGTCCTTGTCATTTCCTTCTTCTAGAAAATCTGGGTCAATAGGCCAACTTCATACTCAATTTGCTGACGTTGGTTTCTCATAGAAATATTATGAAGAATAATTCATTTGACTCAGTTCTCAATGCTTAAAAAATATTGGTCTTGAAATACTCATCTGATTTTTAGCAGGCTTGAAGATGCAGATCTTGACAATTTATGATTACCAAAATTGTCGGGTTATAAATAGATGATGCCGAGTCATAATTGCTGCCGATGTTGGGTCATAATTGTTGCAGACACCGGGTCAATCTGGTTTGCTTAAAACTAAGAATTTGAAGATTTTTCTCCCTTATATCCATATTACCTGTAGCCCCCAAGTCTTGAGCAGAACAAAGTGATGACTTAAGACTTGCTTCAATATAAATACTGCCACTTTGAAGAAATCCATGTTGTTCATCTCAGTCACTAGTAAAGACAGAATACTCCATATATGTAGCCTCCAAGTGCCGGGTTGTCATGCTTGCAGCAACCTGAGACTTGTAATTGCCTGATGCCCATAAAAAGTTCAACCAATATAGCCCCCAAGGGCCGGGTCATTAAGCAATAATGAGCATGGACTTTGTAGATATCATCATGTAGATTTGAACAGCAACGTGTAGCCCCCAAGGGGCGGCTTAATAAGATAATACTGAGCTGGGACTTTATATATACTTCATTGAAAATAATATCATATGATATAATCCTCTCCATGGGGCTCGAACCCACGTCCATAAGGTTAAGAGCTTTGTACTCTTCCAACTGAGTAGTGGACCTTTCAATATAATGGATTTAAGACTTGTGTACCTTGAATTGTTGACATGAGCAATTGGTAGCCCCAAGGGCCGACTCATTACAATGTGATGAGTTGGGTCTCAATAAGGTGAGCAAAAAATGACTTTGCATTAGCCCCCAAGTGCCATGGTGCATACTGGCAGTGACATGGGACTTGCATATTTGATATAATCTCAACTTGAATAATGTAGCCCCCAAGTGCCGGGTCGTAAGCCTGCAGCGACTCGGGACTATTCCTTCTATTGTAGAATAAATTATATCCATTGATAAAATAATAGCCATTGCGCTGAAGCGACTTTGAAAACCTCAATCATAATATTGGTTATTGATAACCATAATAAAAATCCAGCCATGTTGGCTATTCAAGAGTTGAATAATATATTTTGGTATGAAAACCTCAATCATTCAATATCATCATGAAAATTCAGCCAAGTTGGGTATTATCATATACTGGCGACTTAGAGTCTGTCATCCTGGCGGGGTTGCAAAGACCCGAAGATGCTTCAAATATGAGCCATAAGTAGGGCAGCTTGGCCCGATGTGTAAAAACCAGATGGCGAAAAAGAAATCGTATAAAGAAAAGAAAGCAAAAAATTCGAGGCTTTTGAAGGCCGCCAAGCCAAAGTGTTTTCTTCGATGAAACAAGCCTAAGCCACTGGAAGGTACATGCTTTCCGTGAGCCTGACTCATAGTACCCAATCAACATTTGAACCCAAATAAAGTCAGGTCTTGCTTTATAGACTTATCAGGAGTACGCGGGGTCAGAGTAACAACATACATCACGGGCCGATTTATCCAAGTTTCAAAGAAGGCGGCTTATGAAGCCTGGATCTATCCTGACTATCTGTAAGCCGTGCTCTCACATGACAAACCGACGTTTTGACCTTAACAAGCCCAGATCTTGGTCGAATACGCCATAAAGACTGATCGTTAAGAGTTTGGTGGGTCAATCAAGATTACCTGATGGAGTTGAAGCAGCTGGCTACAGGTAGGATGACCCGGAAAGGTTATGTTCTCTTTTGTCGAATACGCCTATGTTTGAACAAACCTAGTCAAGAGGGTAGTAACGCTATGTTCTCTTTGGTCGAATACGCCTATATTTGAATAGGAAGCCCCCAAGTGACATATTGGCAAGTGTGGCGTTGAGCCGATCAAGAGGGATATTCACAGCTATGCTCGATGAGCAGGAAGCCCTCAAGTGACCAAGATAAGCCCATAAGGCAGGATACCCATATTTGAACCATGCATCATAGCATCAAGTTCTCTTTGAAAACCTTTAATTTTTTCTGAGAACTCGAACTTTGCGAGAGATAAATTCTTCTTGAGCTAGAATTTTAAACCGGATATTGAGAGCTTCAGTGAGAGACAGATTTCTCTTGAACCGGAATCTTCTTTTTAAGCCAGAAATTTTCTGATGGCCTTTCAATTTTCATCAATATGGCAGTAGCCTATGAGACCGGGTTATCTTTCCCTCCAACATCCCAGGGTTTTTGAATTTGCTGAAACTGGCAAGATTTGCTGAGTCATACCATTGTAACCCGCGAGTTTTAAGACGACTCGAGGAGTTGGCTTGAGATTCTCCATTTTTGACCATGATATAAATCGGTATAAGGACGCGGTTGTTCTGGTCGCGAGCACAGGTGCTCGCGGTATCGGGCGGCGGACATGTCATCGGGATGTGTAGCGTTAAATTACCGAGGGAACCAGTCGATCGTTTTTTAATCGGAGGAACGGGAAATACGGTAGAGGGATACGGCGTACGCCGCGCCGGTGACGGAGCACGCAGATCCCGCCGTGACGGGAGGTCATCAGAGCCGTGGCTCGGGACCGTGTTCTTCTCCTGACCCGTAGCTCAGGACGTAGTTGGATTTCCGGCTGGCGGCGGTGCGCAGGCTAGTAAATGACAAGTGAGACTAAGGCGGAGCTGTCTCCCACCGCTTGCCACACATTCGTTTGGATCTCCATTGACGCCTGGCGAAACCCTGAGCACCGGAGATCGGCGGGGGGAGGAATACACGGCGGCGCTATCCGTATGGAGTTCCTGATGCAGCCCATTAGGAGGTAACCCCCTTCCCCCGAATCCTGATTGTGTATTTTTCTGCTTGTGGATTTGCAAGGGTTCTGTTTCTTGATCCAGGTTTTGCTCGATGCGGGACCGCGGTGATGGTAGATGTCAACGAGAAGGAGCTTCCAATTGAGCCGCTGCACTACCCCGCGGTGGCGATAGGGACTGCAGAGCTACCCCCCATGGCGACAGCCAGCGCCGATAGGCAGATGTGTGTGGCGGATGGGGATGCTGAGCCGCAAGCATCTGAGCAGGCTGGACTCGCAGGTAATCTATTGGCTACTGGTGTTTGGATTGAAAACTTTTTATATGATTTTAGGTGTACTTGGAGTCGCATGAACTGACTTGCAGATCTTACAAAAAATAGGAATAGGTAGATTTTGGGACAGATTTTCCCGAAAGCTATGTGTGCTTTGGTCCTAGCTACCCAGTTCTGAAGATACTATGACCCACTCATGATTAACAGAAAGCATAGCAGTGTGGATGCTTGACTGCAAAATTGAGCTGAAAACTTGTATTTACATACTTAAATGCTAAAACAAAAGGCACAACAGTGGCAGTCTGTTTTTGATTGTACACTGTTTTCAGGTGAATTATGAATTGAATTAACTGAGTTGCAGATAGGTTGGTTAGTTGTGCAAGAGATTTCACTTACAAAATTCAGAAAAATGGAACTCGTAGAGAAATTAAAATTGTTATACATAAATTAAGTGGAAACCAGTGCTAGAGTTGCTAGTAGGGACTAGATGAATAAAAAAGAGGGCATGACTGTTTTTTTTGTGATGCTTGATTGTGATATGAACGAATAAATACCAGAATTCAGTTGGAAAAGCGTTGAAATAATCAAGCTTAATCTGGACAGAATCGTTTGGGTTCATGACTGGTGAAAAAATGAAAGTAGATGACAGGTTGATTTATCATATTGTAGGGTTAGGATTGGAGCTGCTGCTCCAGGAAGGGCACCTTGCCCTGGGCGACCCAGCGCTCTTGAGAAGGCAATACGGGGGTTCGCTGACAAACCGGGCGACATTGTAATCGTGCTTGCACTGCGTACAAGCTTTGACACACTCGGGGAGGCCTATGATTTTTCCAATCTCTACTCGTGTGAGAAGGGATTTGGAATAAGATGCAGGGAGAGTATACTGAATGCGGGGAGGACAAAATGCATCCAGGAAATTGTTTGCGGCTGTGCAGTACGCATTTGTACCCATCATGGATTAATTGTATTAATTTTGGTTTGCTCTTGGGGTTTATGGAACCTGACCCGTTTGTGCTTGTCTGGATATGGTTTTGCAGGGTAAAGCTGTGGTGGAGAACAGTAGATTGTGCCGTGACTGCCCTGCATTAATAAGGTTGCTCCGCTCAAAGCAACGATTGGTACATAGCTGAGCATTGTGAGCAACACACCCACTCGCTGTCTCCGACATATGGGCAGACAATACACTGGCTTTCCCACAAGCACATTGCTCCTCCACCATGCCCTTCCGTCAATCTCCCTAAGCCCTAGTGGCGTTGCCAGCACATCTCCGTTGATATGGACGACGACCCACTACCAATCGCAACGACACAAGGCTGTAGATCGGCAGCCGGTCGCTAATAGGCTATCAGAACTAGCAAGCAGTGATCTCACATTTTCGGCATCTTCGTGGTTCCTTCTCCAAGTTTGCCTCCCAGGCATCAAATCGACGGGGCCAATCCCCTGGTGAGAAGGCTTTGGATTGCCGGGACCGCGTTCGCTTGCACCTTAGTTGGATCTATGTTTGCTTGCTAGACCAGTGATCTCCGCCCCTTACTTCACATATGATTCTCCTACCCTGGGGGCAGCAGTCATTTTCTCCTCTCTGTTTTCTCACGTTTTCAAAGGGGAACTTGGTTTCACCAATCTACAAGCTGGAGGAAGCTCACTGACTATCGTTCTCCTATTTTATGAAATGTCAAGCAATTCAGTGTTCACCCCTGAAATGACTAGGCAGTCCATGAGCTTTTATTTTCTGTTTTCAGAAAACCAACCTGTAGAACTAACAACATTCTTTTCTATCAGCTACATAGAGAACAGTATGGCATTCAGCCATGGAGGTGCACACACCAAAACTGTCCCCTTTTGCAACTTTATCTCTATTGGAAATGCTAACACAAAAGGTGTAGGTGAATTTGAGATCCTTTTAGCTTTGATGCATTTCCCCCTACTTTCAGTAGTTAAATCATTAGCCTTAACCTTGTCATCCTATGGACTTAGAAATTAATTCAACTCTCTAAGTACAGGTACTTTTCTACCTGACCATATTATTTTATATGATGCTTGCAAGTTGATCTTCTAATATGTTTATTCAGTGAGGCTCCCACTCATAACCTGAGTTGTTATTGTATTGGTGCCCTGCAATGATGTTAAATCGAGCAACGTAAATGAATATGTCCACTATGTGGTACTCTTATTCTTTGCTACTTGTTCACATATTGTTTGATTGATGCTTGATGGAAATAGCTATTGTTCCTGGACTGAATGAAGCTGAGATATTATCATAACTTAAACTTATAACAGTGAGATGTATAGAGATTTAAATGCTGATTTAGTAATTATTTATTTCTTGTGATATTGACATGCCTTCTCTGATTCTAATTTGCATGAAGTGTGATACAAGTATGGTGTTTCCAATTGTATGAGTGCTCTGAAGCAACAATTAGGTAGCTGGAGGTGGAGGCAAAGAGTTCACTCCAATTAGTTGTCACAGTTCGCCATTTTGTACATCTAGAGCTCTCTTAATATTGGAAGAATATATATGTGGATAGCTCTTGTTGTGACCTTGTTTGCTGACCATTGTCTTTGAATCGACTATGAATTAGAATGCATAACTACATGATGACAGTGATGCTGAATTTATTACATTAGAAGATATATAGGCTCATGATAACTGAATATGGATGGCTGAATAACAGACGGTTACTCACTTTAGTTTGCGACTTGAAATATATCTCACGCATTGCACAAAACCTTGCATCTAATCTAACTATCACGTGCCTCTGACACTTGACTGCCACAGGTGTGACTCTTATCAGTTAGTATCAAAATTTAAATAACTAATTTACCTTCACATTTCCATCTTTCTTGGGCTTCATATAATCTGTCATTTAGTGTTGGGGTGCATACCTTTTGCATCAGTACATAAGAATTCCGACATTCTTCGGATTGAGTTTATTTCTAAACATCTAACAGAAGAGCTCAATGAAAAATGACTTCGATGCATACATCTCACTGCATAATGAGAAATTATGGTCTTTTCATTGTCTTTGTTTGTGCATCTTTCTCCAATTCCCTTAAAATCTTTTATGACTGTTTGACTATAATTTTTTCTTTTTCGTTCAGGTGTCACAACATTAATTAAGCAACTTTGGTTTGGCTACAAATGATGTGCTGAATTAGCATTGCTAAGAGAATGCACTCTATTATTTTGGTATGACTAACTATAGGAACGAGGTTTCACTAGCATGAATAATTTTTCCTGGTTGCACTACGTGATTGAATCCTTACCGGTAGTAGTTGGTTGTACCATGTAATTGGATCTTTATCAGTAGTAGTAGCAGAACTAAGTCATGGAGCTCTGTATTTTGCTACTGGAGATCTGTTTATCTGGTTGCTAACTGGTAATAATATCTAAGATTTTTATTCTTATATACTATACTTCATTCACTTCACGATGTCAATACGTGCCTGCTACTGGTAGCTTCCGGTTAGTTGTGTTCTTGTGTATTCTAAGAATATATGATATTTACTTCTCTTTTTTGTCTAGTTAATTTTTGAAATAATATACAGAAACATGTACTATTAGGTTATGAAAGTTATTTAAATATTTGCTCAAAGTATTTATTATACATTTTCTCAATTGTTAATCTCTCTGCACAAGCTATGTGCATCAACAGGCTTACTAGTTTGTTGGCACCAAAAAAACGGAAGGAGATGGGGCAGCCAACAACTAGCTGAGAGAAGGCGCCAACGAGGGGCTCAACAAATGGACAAGGTTCTGCACGATATGTCGCCAGCAGGGACATAAGAGGACAACCTGCCCGGACCGGGGCCATATCCCGAAGCCTGTTCGTAAACCGGCCAGGTGCACAAACTGTGGCACTGAAGGTCACGGGCGAAACAACTGCAAAAGAGTAGGCGATTTGCGGATAAACATGTGAGGACCGACCACAATGTCCCTGACTAAGCTGTCTGTTTGATCGTTTCTTTACTGTAGACCATTGTGTTGTGTAGCTAAGTGTGTGCGGCGAGAATGTGTTGGATTTCCTATAAAATCTGTCTTGTTTGCATGCTTGCTGAATGTAATGCAGTGCTGATGGACGTGTTGATGACTCGTTTCTGAATAAAATGAAACTCCTCTGCGTGTATGTTCAAACTGATACCAGCTTAGAATGGATGATGTCTGTTTCTGAATTTTTTGTCAGCATGGGCATGCATTCTAAATATTTTGACAGAATGCTGATGCATACTGAATTTTTGACTGAATATGCTTGTGCAAACAGAGTGGCGAGCATATTATTGTCTGAGCTGACTTATATATTCAAACAACTGTATTGCAAGCATGGTTCCTGTTATGGTGTTACCTGAATTTTAAAACTGAGGTAATCCAGCTATGTTTGCCTGCTGGAATGGGGCACAGGATTGAAAGCTCGACACGTAGCAGTGTGCAGCTGTGACAAGTGCATGCATCTGTGAGGTCGCGCGCCCAGTACTCTCTGGATCCTATTCGAAATTCAAACTGCACAAGCGTTAGTCCAGAATCTGCAAGCTGACGGCCCACCCCGTTACAGACCGGCTGAGCCGAAGCCCATTTGGTTGACGTCGTAGCAGTGGCCGTTTGACAGAAGTGGGCCAGTGGAACTGTTCGTCAATAGATATACGGGAGAAATACTTGGGCCTGTTCGCGTCAGCTTGTGGATCACGAGGACAACGGGCGGGAGGGATACCGCGAGAAGGTGTGCTCGCGCTCAGAAGATCACTTTCGCCGGTATAAGTCTTTCAATAGCTCAGTGATACAATAGTCCCTTTTGTAGTAGATAACTTGTCATGCATTAGAGAACTTGCAAGCCGGAGTAATTTCTCTTTTAAAGAACGAAAACACTAACGCCCACACGTGTGGGCGTTACCCAACTCGCCCACACGTTCGGATCGCCGTTCACTGTCTTTTGCACGAATCTTGACACGAAAAGGTGGATTTGGTGTGCCACGTAGGACGGGGCTGGTGTGTGGGCGTTGGAGATTTTGCCCACACGCCCGCACCACGCTGTTTGCCAGCTGCGTTGTGTGGGCGAACTGCTTTTCGCCCACACAGCCACCACCTAGGTCATGCGCGTGTGGGCGAACTGCTTTTCGCCCACACGACACTCCTACCTTGTGGATGGCAACTGCACTTACGCGAACGTGGCAACTCGGTACACACACATGGCAACTGTGATTCTTTACTACACGGCAACTGCAGTTACGCGAACGTGGCAACTCGGTACACACACATAGCAACTGTGATTCTTTGCTACACGGCAACTGCAGTTACGTGAACGTGGCAACTCGGTACACACACATGGCAACTATGATTCTTTGCTACACGGCAACTGCAGTTGCGCGTACGTGGCAACCAGATAAATATACATGGACACTGTGATTAACAATACATGGCAACTATGGTTGGACCACACGTAACAACTAGGTAAACACACATGGTAACTACTGTTTTGACCATATGTGGCAAGTAGTTAATTACACACGGCAACTACGGTTTGATTACACGCGACAACTATCATAAATTAGACATGTCAACTATAGTTAACCAAAACAGATAGAGTTGCCATGCTTTTACAACTACACTTGCCATCCCAAATAACTACATCTGCCAACCAGGATGACAACTAAATTGTCATCCCGCGGGATACCAAATGTAGCTGTGTCAGGACGTGTGGGCATTTTTGTTTCGTGCCACACGCACGGGGTGGAGATGAGTAGTATTTGTTGGACGTGTGGCACGAAGTAGCCGCGCCCACACGTATGAGCAATTCTAATGTCCGCCCACACACAGCCCGTGTGGGCTGCCTCCTACTCACACCACACACGGTGTGTGGGTGCATGTCGTATATGCCACACGTGTGGTAGTTATCAGCGTCCTTAAAGAAAGCCATATTCAATATGAAAATATACTGGATGGATTTCACCTGATTTGTCAGGCCAGAAATTATCCACCGCGTAATTGATGATGATCACTGTGAAGTTGAAATCAATCGCGGCCGAGTCGGCCGCAGGAGCAGACAGATGAGTCGGCCGTGGCGTTACAAGCCGGCGCGGATGGGAGAGTCGCCCACAACATTGGAAACGGTTTGGCTGCAGGCGCGGACGACGAGTCAGCCGCGTGTGTTGATGTAGCGGGGGCGGCGATTTGCGCACATATCCATCGAGCAGTAAGGCATGGACAAGCGCTAGTGCCAAAAATAATGTTGGCGCATGCCCCTTTACGACACCTTTGTAATGAATAACGGTCATGCGAAGAAATACCGCAGAGTCGAGTAATTGTTCTCAAACAATTTAATATGTGCTGATAAAATATATAGAAAGGACTGCACCTGGTTTTTTGATTGGCTGTGCAACTAGTGAGCAGTACCATGCTCGTTTGTCTGCACGTATCACCTGTTTCTTGATTGATTAATACTGCTATTATATAGTCTGATGCTTCACGTGGGGTGACCCTCCTTTTCTCCTTTCTTTTAATCCTCACATGAGGTGAATGTGTCTCCTTTGGCAAACCCATATTTTGTGCTCGCATCTCTCTTGTAATCAGCAGATATATCCTTCGTGTTTCAACCTCATCTTTTGACAATTCTTCTTTCATTCCTTCAAAATCCTCCATTACTGATCTGAGCTCATCCGTTAAACCGACTAGTCTGCTGACTCTCTTTTATTAAACAGTTTTGCTAAAGCACATCTAGATGTGTCATAAGTATTGCACATCTAAATCCTATGGCATTGATCTTATGCGGAGATTCATGTGGGATTTTCTTTTGCCTTTTTCTTTTTCCTTTCTATACTTGATTGTGTCGCTTAGGTGTGTAACAACTATAGCACATCTAGATGTGCCCTAGAGTCTCCTTTGTCTGCAGCAGGGGCGAATCTGGCTCAAAGCGGACCGCAACGGCTTAGTAAGCGCGGGTGGAGAATTACAACAACTTGGAGTGGTGAGGCCGTAAGCCATAACTGTAGCGATGACAGAAAGTGCAGCGGCGACCTAAACATGCAATGGCTACTTGAGGTTGCCGAAGCGGCTCGGAAGGAGGCCCGGGGCGACTCAGAGGCGGCAATCGATGGATCAAACACAATAGGGCGGCTCGATGCGCGATAAGAGTGGTTCAACGCGGCCACTGCAGTTCTGACACGGAGTCAATGGTGACTTGAAGTAAGAGCAACTCCAACGGGGAGACCCAAACGGACACAGATTATGTCCGGATTTTGTCTGTTTGGGTCGTCCGTCCGCCTAGCGGACATGAGGCGGACACACGATGAACCCAACACACAAGATGCAAAAAAGACACGTAGCGGACATGAGGGCGCCATCTTCGACGACGAGCTGGGCGAGCAGGCGCGCGACGGGCGCGGACGAGGTGGCTCGGCAAGCGGCGACGTGCGTGGCGGGGCGAGCGGCATGGCGGGCGGGCGGGGTGAGCGGTGTGGCGGGCGTGGCGAGCTGCGGGGCGCGCGGTGAGCAGAGGCGGCCAGACGGGCTGCTCGATGCAGCGCAACAGGGAGGGAGATGGCTGTGGCTTACGAGTTTACGGGTAGTAGTTGGAGGCGGCGGACCTGACCTCGGCGGCGCTGACCTCCGCGCCCCCGCCACCCCACCCTCCTCCGCCCCCATGCAGCACCGATGAGCTGCTCGGCTCAAGGTGCCTGTACTGCTGCTGGTCGCGCCTTCAGGTCAGCGCCGCATCTCCGCTTTCCCTCGCGACCGCCGGGCCCCTCCGCGCCGCCCCTCCACTCCCCATCGCGCCGCCAGTCCTCTTCTTTCCAGCCGGAATCGGTGACATAGCGGCGACAACAGAGGGGATCAAGAGAGAGTTGTACGAGAGAGATGTTGCGGTCGCTGGTAGGTAGGACCAGGGCGGACACGCATGGGCAGTAGCGAGCGACGAGAGCGTCCGCTTCTGTCCGCTTCGTACCCATTCGTTCCCAGATTTGGATCAAGTTTGGGTCGGGGACGGACAGCAGGCGGACACGGACGTCCGTTTGGATCGCCCTGTTGGGCCAATTTTTATATTCGGATGACTCAAACGGACAAAATGGGTCGCCCCCTTGGAGTTGCTCTAAGGTCATGGCGGGCGAAGCCACACATACGTTTTCAAGGCAGAGGTGACTTGCCCATGGCGACCCACAGTAGAAATAAGGCCGGCGGAGAGCCACAGGGTGAGCTTACGTGAGGGCAGGCTGATATGATTAAAATAGTAGCGGCTCAAGAGCAAAGAGCAAAGGTAGTGCTCGGTAGATGCATTGACTTTAGTCTTCATGTGACCACAAGGAATACTAGTGGAAAGTAATATTTGATGGTTGGGTTTGATTGGGTTCTCCTGCAGACTGTGTATTTCACAACAACGCGAGAGGCCAGCGGCGGTGACTCAAGCGCGATAATGAGGAGGAGGCACGAGGCAGCGGGGTCAAAGCACAATGGCGCATGGCCGGCTTGCCACGAGGGGAAGCGGGGTCACGGCCGCAGCGGCCGCAGAAGCAACTCGACAGACGGCGAAGGCAGGTCCGCGGTAGCGGGTTGGCGGCTCGTTAGAGAGGCACGCCGGTGGAGGCCGACGACTCACCGCGAGGCCCATGTGAAGGCGGCTCACACCAAAAGTGGACCGGCGACTCAGCAGGCGAGCAACCCGGGCAGTTCAACGGACGATGACTCAGGACATCGACCACAACAGCAACTTGGTTCAGCACGGGGACGGCTCAGATCGGCGGCGGCCGTGAAACCGGGCGGCTCATCATGGAGATGTGCAGAGGCGGAAACGGTGACGGTCTGGAGCGGCAAGGGCAGCGCCAGCGGAGGCAGTAAGCCGGCTCGCAAGGTCAATGAGGCCCGACCACGGTGACTTGGCGGCGAGGTTGCTCAGATGCAGGGCAAGGCCGCGGCAGCGGCATGCCAAGCGCGGGAGTGTAACGGCAGAGGGCGCAACAGTTTGAAAACGGCTCATCGCACAGAGCGGCGGCTCGGGAGCGCAGGGCCGACAACTTGGTGATTTGACGATGTGGAAGCGGCTCGGAGGTGGCAGCTCGGGGGCGCCGGCTTGAGGCCGGAGCGGTAGCAACGTCTTGGAAGCAGAAACAGGGCCGGTCCAATCCGGGTTGTGGCCGGCTCCATTCCTGTGTTTGACTTGGTCTTCATATCATAATCAAAATCAATATCTGATTGTACACGTACTTGAGCAGTAGATGAATTCAGCAGATCTTGGCAGAGGCGGCTTATAGGCAGATGTGACCCGGCCGTGGGCACTGCGAGCCGGCCAGAGACAAGGGCGACTTAGAAAAAAATGACTTGGCCCGTCGGGAGCGGCCGACAATGATGGCGGCTCACCACGGAGCAGAATCCGGGTCTTGGTCGGTTGAGTCCTGTCGAGTCCTTTGTCATACTCTTCTTTCCTTTTCTTCTTCTTTTTGATCCGGTCAATGAATATCGTAACAGGAGGTCTCCTTAAAACGTATAGCTGCAGCACGTCCTTTGATCTTGGTGACAGTCGAGCAAATCGCAGGATGGTGGCGGACAAAAAACCGCAACCCTAATTTTTCTTTGAATTTCGGAGGGGTTTAGATCTGACTGCTCACCCTCAAGATAATCTAAATTCTTCCGCAACATCTCTTCTTCATCCAGAAATTTGCGAACTTCTCGATCCCTGGAGAGATCCCTCCAAGAACCCAACACCACCGTGCGCGAGCCCCATGATGGGCGCCAACTGTCGTGGAATTGTCACGGCAGATGTCCTAGTGTGAGGACTTAGTCGTGAGGCCAACGCATCTATGTGGTAGCTTGAGAGGGGTTGATTGGAATCGAGAGACGCGAGGTTTTACCCAGGTTCGGCTCCTCACGGTGGAGGTAAAAGCCTACATCCTGCTTCATTGATATTGATAATGATGATCACTATTACACGAGTGTTCTAACTTGAGAGCTATAGACTTGTTTGTCTAACCCTAACTTGTCCAACTTGTGGAACCTGTCCCCCTTGGGGTGCCCCGCCCCTCCTTATATATGTTGAAGGGGCGGCTTACACGACTAGTCCTATTAGGATTACTCTATTACAAGTTGAGTCCTAGTCTTGCTTCCTTTACAAGGGAATATTCCTTACGCTTTCCTCTTAAGCCGGCCCACCATAATATGAGTTGGCCTTCCATGAACCG
This sequence comes from Triticum dicoccoides, assembly GCF_002162155.2. Taxonomy (NCBI): domain Eukaryota; kingdom Viridiplantae; phylum Streptophyta; class Magnoliopsida; order Poales; family Poaceae; genus Triticum; species Triticum dicoccoides. The sequence goes on from NC_041384.1 coordinate 660,796,748, forward strand.
TCTATTGGGCCACCGGGTCTTATCGCTCCTCTGACCCGCCGGCCGGGTCACCAATGAGTCAACTGGCTCGGCCGGGTCATCAGTGAGTGGAGAGATCCAGGCGGGTCACTTAGTGAGCCGCCAAGTCAGGGCGGGTCACTAGTGAGTCGCCAAGTCCGGCCTGGTCATACATCCGGCCGGGTCATACCGCGGGGTATATCCCCGACAGTTGCCATGCGCTTATTTGTTTGTATGCCCAACCCCTTAGTGCAAAAGAACGACACATTGTATTGCCCCTTGTGATGGCAACCTTTATTATGTAGTATGTCGCTTTTATTCTTCACCATCACAAGTTCATACAACTCTCAGTTTTCTCTTACACTAAATGATCTCACACTTTTAGAAGCAATTTTTATTGCCTTATTGCACCGATGACAACTTACTTGAAGGACCTGACTCAATCCTTAGGTAGGTATGGTGGACACTTGAAAATAAGATTTGGGTTTAAGGATTTTTGGATGCACAAGTAGTATCTCTACTTAGTGCGGATTTTTGGCTAGCAAAGATAGGTGGCAAGCACCACATGTTGAAGGATCTATGACAATATAACTTCTATGTGAATATGAACAAACATAAATCATCAAGTTGTCTTTCTTGTCCAACGTGAACAATTTTGGCATATAATACTTTGATGGGGGCTCACAATCAGAAAAGATTTATAGGATAGTGTATTTATATGTGAATCTTCTCTTCCCTTATTAATTCTTTCATGAGTTGCATCATTGACCAATGCTATGTTTGTCAATATCTAATAACTTTTTCTACTTATACTTTTCCTTATGTGGTGTCATCAACTACCATAAGATTAGCATATTATCTTTCTCATTTATTTCCTTTCTTTTTATTGGAACATGAAAGTAAAGGAAGCAAAAACTCAAACTAAACTTTATTATATATCTCGCACACGATTACAAGGATAGATCACTAAGAAAACTCTCGAAAAGAAAGGATCAAACTAAATGTTTATTAATCTAAAGCAAAAGATAACTATGGATCGAACTAAAATAAGTAAAGGCAAAAGATAGTGGGGTGATACGATACCGGGGCACCTCCCCCAAGCTTGGCGGAAGCCAAGGGGAGTGCCCATACCCGATACTCAATTTTCTTTTGGCGATGAAGAAGGTGGTGGTGATGAAGTAGAGATCTTTTCCTCGGGTTTCAACGGCAAAGGTCCACCATCATAAGAGGAAGACTGAGTCTCACGGGTCCTGCAACTGGCAGCCAAACTCATACCTTTAAACCTTGCCTCACACTCCAAGACTTGGTTTTTGAGATCGTAGATCTGGCTTTGGAGGAAGTTGATTTGCTCGTTGAGGATGAAGACGATGTCCTTCATGGACTTGCCATCCACCTTGACATCACGAGTAAGGTCCGTGATCATGAGGTGATTGGCATTGAGTCCATGCTCCGCCATCCCCTTGTACCGGAAGACCTCCCGCTCCATAGCTTCAAGCCGGGCCTCCACATTTCCCGTCCCCTTGGGACCTTGCACATCGCGGATGTGGAGCACCCCCTCATGCATATGGATGACCTGAGGGTGCTGCACCACCTCCCGCAAATATGGGTTGATGACGTTCTTGAAGAACTTGTCCTTGGAGGAGCTTGAAGCGGCCATGGTAGATGGGATCTGACAGAAAACAACAAGGAAAAGAAAACAGAAGATTTCTCCGCGATACGGTGATCAATAGGTTCGGGGGGTATATAAAGATTTTTTATCTTGGGAAACAAGCAAGCTGTAGAAAAAACAGAGTCCGGAAGGTACCTGAGGTGGGCACAACCCACCTGGGCGCGCCTGGCTTGCCAGGCGCGCCCTAGTGCCTTGTGCCCACCAGGGTGCACTCCGTGGAAGTTTCTTATTTTCCTAATTTTTGTTATATTCCAAAACTGACAGAAAATATTTTTGCGGATATTTCAGAGTCTGTTTACTTACCGTATCACATACCTCCTCTTTTTAACGATTCTGGAGTGTTCCGGAAGGACTCTTTTATGTGTTCTTCTGGTGTCATAGTTTGGATAATATTATTTTCAACATTAATGGGCGTACCTGAGATATAATATTTTATTCATTGCCCATTAACAACCTTCAGGTTAGTACCTTCGACATTATTTATTTTGATAGCTCCAGACCGATATACCTCCTCGATAACATAGGGTCCTTCCCATTTGGAGAGGAGTTTTCCTGCAAAGAATCTAAAACGAGAATTGTACAAAAGAACATATACTCCAACTTTGAACTCACGCTTTTGGATTCTTTTATCATGCCATCTTTTAACGTTTTATTTAAATAACTTGGCATTTTCATAAGCTTGGGTTCTCCATTCATCTAGTGAGATAATATCAAATAACCTCTTTTCACCGGCAAGTTCAAAATCATAGTTTACTTCTTTAATTGCCTAATATGCTTTATGTTCTAACTCAAGAGGCAAATGACAAGCTTTTCCATAAACCATTTTATAAGGAGACATACCCATAGGATTTTTGTATGCTGTTCTATAAGCACAAAGTGCATCATCTAATTTATTAGACCAATTCTTCCGGGACCTATTAATAGTCTTTTGCAGAATTAATTTATTTCTCTATTGCTAAGTTCAACTTGACCACTAGACTGAGGATGATAAGGTGATGCAATTCTATGGTAAACATCATACTTGGCAAGCATTTTATGGAAATCATCATGAATAAAGTGTGAACCACCATCAGTCATTAAATATCTAGGGACTCCATACCTTGGGAAAATAACTTCCTTAAGCATTTTAATAGAGGTGTTGTGATCAGCACTACTAGTTGGAACAACTTCTACCCACTTAGTAACATAATCAACAACAACCAAAATATGTGTATACCCATTAGAGGAAGGAAAAGGTCCCATGTAATCAAATCCCCAAACATCAAATGGTTCAACAACGAGTGAATCATTCATATACATTTCTTGACACTTACCGATATTACCTATTCTTTGACATTCATCACAAGATAAGATGAACTTACGAGCATCCTTGAAAAGAGTAGGCCAATAAAATCCAGATTGCAATACCTTGTGAGCAGTTATGTCTCCAGCATGATGCCCTCCATAAGCTTCGGAGTGACATTTCCATAGGATTTGTCCATGTTCATGCTCAGGTACACAACGCTAATAACACCATCTACTCCTTCTTTATAAATATGTGGGTCATCCCAAAAGTAATGTCTTCAATCATAGAAGATTTTTTTCTTTTGTTGGTATGTAAACTAGGTGGTAAATATTTAGCAACAATGTAATTAGCATAGTCATCATACCAAGGAGTGTTAAGAGAAATATTTATCGCAGCTAACTGCTCATCAGGAAAACTATCATCAATAGGTAGTGGGTCATCAAGCACATTTTCAAGCCTAGACAAGTTATCAGCTACGGGGTTCTCTGCTCCTTTTCTATCAGTGATATGTGACTCAAATTCTTGTAGCAAGAGAACCCATCGAATAAGTCTAGGTTTAGCATCTTTATTTTCCTTAAGATATTTTATAGCAGCATGATCGGTGTGACCAATTACTTTTGAATCAACAATGTAAGATCCAAATTTATCACAAGCAAACACCACTGCTAGAAATTATTTTTCAGTAGTAGCATAATTTCTTTGAGCACTATCTAGAGTTTTACTAGCATAATGAATAACATTTAGTTTCTTATCGACTCTTTGTCCTAGAACAACACCAACAGCATAATCGCTAGCATCTCACATAATTTCAAAAGGCAAGTTCCAATCAAGTGGTTGAACAATAGGTGCAGAAATCAAGGCTTTCTTGAGTGTTTCGAAGGCTTATAAACAATCATCATAAAAACAAAAGGAATATCCTTTTGCAAAAGATATGTAAGAGGCCTATAAATTTTAGAGAAGTCTTTGACAAATCTCCTATAAAAACCAGAATGACCTAAGAAACTACGAATACCTTTGATATCTTTAGGACATGGAATTTTCTCAATTGCATCAACCTTAGCTTTGTCCACTTCAATACCTTTTTCAGAAATTTTATGACCCAAGACAATACCTTCATTAACCATAAAGTGGCACTTCTCCCAATTCAAGACAAGATTTGTTTGTTCACATCTCTGCAAAACTCGATCAAGATTGCTTAAACAATCATCAAAAGACTTCCCATAAATGGAGAAGTCATCCATGAAAACCTCAAACAATCTTTTCACAGAAGTCAGAGAATATAGCAGTCATACATCTTTGAAAGGTAGCAGGTGCATTGCATAAACCAAAAGGCATACGTCTATAAGCATAAGTTCTAAAGGGACAAGTAAAAGTGGTCTTTTCTTGATCAGGTTGAGAAACATGTATTTGTGAAAAACCAAAGTATCCATCAAGGAAGCAAAAAATGTGTGTGCTTAGATAATATCTCTAGCATTTGATCAATAAAAGGCAGAGGGTAATGATCTTTTCTAGTTGCTTTGTTTAATTTTCTAAAATCAATTACCATTCCATAGCCTTTAACAATTCTTTGTGGAATAAGTTCATTCTTATCATTAGGAACAACAGTGATACCTCCTTTCTTAGGGACACAATGAACAAGACTTACCCATCTACTATCAGCTATATGATAGATTATACCTGCTTCCAGAATTTTTAATATTTCTGTTCTTACTACTTCTTTCATCTTTGGATTTAACCGACGTTGGTGATCAACAACAGGTTTAGCATCAGGTTCCATATTAATATTGTGCTGACATAGAGTGGGACTAATGCCCTTCAAATCATCAAGAGTATATCCAATAGTAGCTCAGTGCCTCCTTAGAACTTTCAACAATCTTTATTCTTCATGTTCTGAAAGGTTAGCACTAATAATAACATGATGTATCTTCTTCTCATCATGATAAGCATATTTCAAAGTGTCTGGCAATTGTTTTAATTCAAACATAGGATCACCTTTAGGTGGTGGAGGACCTCCTAGAGTTTCAATATGCAAATTGTGTTTAAGCAAAGGACGTTGTTCAAAGAAACTCTTATCTATTTCATTTCTTTCATGCATATGTAAATCATTTTCATGGTCTAGAAGATATTGTTCTAGAGGATCAGTAGGAGGCACAAAAATAGACGCAAGACCAATTATTTCATCCTTACTAGGCAATTCTTTTTCACGAGGTTTTCTACTAAACTTGTAAAAATTAAAGTCATGAGATTCATCACCAAAGCTAACACCGACAATTTGTTTCTCACAATCTATTTTAGCATTAAGGGTGTTCAAGAAAGGTCTACCAAAGATAACGGGACAAAACTCATCTTGTGGGGAACCAAGAACAAGAAAATCAGTAGGGTATTTTATTTTCCCACACAAGACTTGAACATCTCTAACAATCCCAATTGGTGATATAGTATCTCTATTAGCAAGTTTAATAGTAACATCAATGTCTTCTATCTCCGCGGGTGCTATGTCATTCATAATTTCTTGATATAAGGTATAGGGAATAACACTCACGCTAGTACCTATGTCACATAAACCATGATAACAATGATCTCCTATTTTAACTGAGACAACAGGCATGCCAACAATGGGTCTATGATTATCCGTTCTATCGGGTTTGGCAATTCTAGTAGCTTCATTGTAGAAGTAAATAACATGCCCATCAACATTTTCTTCCAAGAGATCCTTAACCATAGCAACACAAGGTTCTACTTTGATTTGTTTATCAAGTTTGGGTGTTCTAATGTTACTTTTGTTAACCATAGTTGAAACTTTAGCATGTTCCTTTATCCTAACAAGGAAAGGTGGTTTCTCAATGTAAGCAGTAGGAACAACTGGCTCAACATTATAAAGTATAGTTTCTTCTTTAGCTAGTTCCAGTTCTTTAATTTCTTATTTAATAGGTGGGTGGTATTTAAACCACTTCTCCTTAGGGAGATCAACATGAGTAACAAAATATTCACAAAAAGAAGCTACTATCTCAGAGTCAAGTCCATATTTAGTGCTAAAGTTTTGAAAAGCATCGGTATTCATAAAAGATTTAACACAATCATACTTAAGCTTAATACCTAACTCTTTACCTTCATCAAGTTCCCAGTCTTCAGAGTTACATTTAATTCTTTCCAAATATCCCACCGGAATTCAATAGTCTTCTTCATAAAAGAACCATTACAAGAAGTATCGAGCATGGATTGATCATCACGAGAAAGCTGAGCATAAAAATTCTCAATAATAATTTCTCTTGAGAGCTCATGATTGAGGAATGAATATAACATTGACTTAAGCCTCCCTCAAGCTAGAGCGATACTTTCTCCTTCATGAGGCCAAAAATTATATATGTAATTCTGATCACGATGAACTAGATGCATAGGATAATTTTTTTTGGTGAAACTCCAATTTCAATCGATTCCAATTCCAAGATCCAATATCACCGCATAGCCTATACCATGCCATTTCTTTTACCTTCAAAGATAATGGGAAAACCTTCTTCTTAACTTCATCTCCGGGTAAACCTGCAAGCTGAAACAATCCACAAATTTGTTCCACATATATCAAGTGCATATCAGGATGTTCGGTTCCATCTCCCGCATAAGGATTAGCTAGCAGTTGTTCTATCATACCCGAAGGAATTTCATATTCAATATTTTCAGTAGGTGCAGTAGGTTGAGGGGTAGCTAATTGTGGTTCCGGTCGAGGTGAAGATATCCCGAACAAACCCCTCAAAGGATTGTTTTCCATAGTAACAAGTGATAGTAAATTTCAGCACACTATATAAATATTTCCTTACCAAATTCCACTTACCGAAGGCGCTTCACTCCCCGGCAACGTCGCCAGAAAATAGCCTTGATGACCCACAAGTATAGGGGATCAATTGTAAATCTTTTCGATAAGTAAGAGTGTCGAACCCAACGAGGAGCAGAAGGAAATGACAAGTGGTTTTCAGCAAGGTAATGTCTGCAAGTGCTGAAATTCTAAGTAATAGAGTAGTTTGATAGCAAGATATTTTGTAACGAGAAAGTAATGATAATAGTAACAAAAAGTGCAGCAAGGTAGCCCAATCCTTTTGAGGCAAAGGATAGGCCAAAACGGTCTCTTATAGTAAGCAAAGCGTTCTTGAGGGTACACGGGAATTTCATCTAGTCACTTTCATCATGTTGATTCGATTCGTGTTCAAATTCCACTTACCAAAGGCGCTTCACTCCCCGGCAACGGCGCCAGAAAATAGCCTTGATGACCCACAAGTATAGGGAATCAATTGTAACTCTTTTTGATAAGTAAGAGTGTCGAACCCAATGAGGAGCAGAAGGACATGACAAGTGGTTTTCAGCAAGGTAATGTCTGCAAGAGCTGAAATTTTAAGTAACATAGTAGTTTGATAGAAAGATATTTTGCAACGAGCAAGTATGATAATAGTAAAAAAAGTGCAGCAAGGTAGCCCAATCCTTTTGAGGCAAAGGACAGGCAAAAACGGTCTCTTACAGTAAGCAAAGCATTCTTGAGGGTACACGGGATTTCATCTAGTCACTTTCATCATGTTGATTTGATTCGTGTTCACTACTTTGATAATTTGATATGTGGGTGGACCGGTGCTTAGGTGCTGTTCTTACTTAAACAAACCTCCTACTTATGATTAACCCCCTCGTAAGCATCCGCACCTATGAGAAAAGCATTAAGGATAAATCCTAACCATAGCATTAAACTTTTGGATCCAATCGGTCCCTTACGGAATAGCGCATAAACTAGGGTTTAAGCTTCTATCACACTCTCGCAACCCATCATCTAATAACTACTCCATAATGCATTCCCTTAAGCCCAAATATGGTGAAGTGTCATGTAGTAAATGTTCAGATGATACCACTAAGGGAATCACAACATACATACTATCAAAATATCGAACACATATCAAGTTCACACGATTACTTGCAACATGATTTCTCCCGTGACCTCAAGAACAAAAGTAACTACTCACAAATTATAATCATGCTCAAGATCGGAGGGGTATTAAATACCATATTGGATCTGAACATATAATCTTCCACCAAATAAACCATATAGTAATCAACTACAAGATGTAATCAACACTACTAGTCACCCACAGACACCAATCTATAGTTTCAGCAACAAGATTGAACACAAGAGATGAACTAGGGTTTGAGATGAGATGGTGCTATTGAAGATGTTGATGGAGATTGCCCTCCCCAAGATGGGAGAGTTTTTGGTGATGATGATGATGACGATGATTTCCCCCTCCAGGAGGGAAGTTCCCCCGGCGGAATCGCTCCGCCGGAGGCAAAAGTGCTCCTGCCCAAGTTCCTCCTTGATATGGCGGCACTCCGTCCCGAAAGTCTTCTCCTTATTTTTTCTAGGTAAAGATGACTCATATACCAGAAGATGGGCACTAGAGGTGGGCCTGAGTGAGCACAACCCACCAGGTCACGCCTGGGCTCCCTGGCGCGCCTAGGTGGGTTGTTCCCACCTGGAGGGCCCCCTCTGGTACTTATTGGCTCCAATATTCCTCATACATTCCATACAAAATCTCCGTAAAGTTTCATCTTGTTTGGAGTTATGCAGAATAGGTAGCCTGACGTAGCTTTTCTAGGTCCAGATTTCCAGCTGCCAGAATGCTCCCTCTTTGTGTGTGCCTTGCATATTATGAGAGAAAGGGCATTAGAATTACTCCAGAAAGCATTATTATGCATAAAAACATCATAAATAACAGTAAGAAAACATGATGCAAAATGGACGTATCAGAGCCACATTCCATTGTGGTGAAACTCCGTGGTGGTGTTGGGAGACTCCAATTCGGTTGTGGAGAGAGCCTCAACTTTGTTTGTAAATGCCCGGTTGACACCTTCAAGGGCACCACTAGTGGAATCACGACATCTTGCGTTGTGCGAGGGCGTGAGGAGAATACGGTGGTCCTAGTGGCTTCTTGGGGAGCATTGCTACCTCTTAAGCACTGCGTTGGTTTTCCCCGAAGAGGAAGGGATGATGCATCAAAGTAGCGTAAGTATTTCCCTCAGTTTTTGAGAACCAAGGTATCAATCCAGTAGGAGGCTACGCGCGAGTCCCTCGTACCTGCACAAAACAAATAAATCCTCACAACCAACGCGATAAGGGGTTGTCAATCCCTACACGGCCACTTACGAGAGTGAGATCTGATATATATGATAAGATAATTTTTGGTATTTTTATGATAAAGATGCAAAGTAAAATAAAAGCAAAGTAAAAGCCAAAGGAAATAACTAAGTATTGGTAGATTAATATGATGAAGATAGACCCGGGGCCATAGGTTTCACTAGTGGCTTCTCTCGAGAGCATAAGTATTCTACGGTGGGTGAATAAAGTACTGTTGAGCAATTCACAGAATTGAGCATAGTTATGAGAATATCTAGGTATGATCATGTATATAGGCATCATGTCTGAGACAAGTAGATCAACTCCTGCCTGCATCTACTACTATTACTCCACTCATCGACCGCTATCCAGCATGCATCTAGAGTATTAAGTTAATGAAAACAGAGTAACGCCTTAAGCAAGATGACATGATGTAGAGGGATAAACTCATGTAATATGATGAAAACCCCATCTTGTTATCCTCGATGGCAACAGTACAATACGTGCCTTGCTGCCCCTACTGTCACTGGGAAAGGACACCGCAAGATTGAACCCAAAGCTAAGCACTTCTCCCATTGCAAGAAAGATCAATCTAGTAGGCCAAACCAAACTGATAATTCAAAGAGACTTGCAAAGATAACCAATCATACATAAAAGAATTCAGAGAATATTCAAATATTGTTCATAGATAGACTTGATCATAAACACACAATTCATCGGTCTCAACAAACACACCGCAAAAAGAAGATTACATCGAATAGATCTCCACAAGAGAGGGGGAGAACATTGTATTGAGATCCAAAAAGAGAGAAGAAGCCATCTAGCTAATAACTATGGACCCGAAGGTCTGAGGTAAACTACTCACACTTCATCGGAGGGGCTATGGTGTTGATGAAGAAGCCCTCCGTGATCGATGCCCCCTCCGGTGGAGCTCCGAAACAGGCCCCAAGATGGGATCACGTGGATACAGAAAGTTGCGACGGTGGAATTAGGGTTTTGGCTCCGTATCTGATCGTTTGGGGATACGTAGGTATATATAGGAGGAAGGAGTACGTCGGTGGAGCAACAGGGGCCCCACGAGGGTGGAGGGCACGCCTGGGGGGGGGGGGTAGGCGCGCCCCTACCTCGTGGCCTCCTCTTTTGTGTCTTGACGTAGGGTCCAAGTCTCATGGGTTTTGTTCGTTGAGAAAATCATGTTCCCGAAGGTTTCATTCCGTTTGGAGTCCGTTTGATATTCCTTTTCTTCGAAACCCTGAAATAGGAAAAAAACAGGGCTGGGCCTCCGGTTAATAGGTTAGTCCCAAAAATAATATAAAAGTGGATAATAAAGCCCAATAATGTCTAAAACAGTAGATAATATAGCATGGAGCAATCAAAAATTATAGATACGTTGGAGACGTATCAAGCATTGTGCCTCCACACCGCTCCAACAGAGACGTACTTCCCCCCAAAGGGAAGGTACTTTGGTAACACATCCTTGTCTTCACCGGCTCCACTTGTGGTTACTTCTAACCTTTACTTTGTGCAAGCTTATTTTGTTAAAAATTGGCAGTTGCCTATTCACCCCCTCTAGTCAATCATATCGATCCTTCAATTGGTATCAGAGCCTCGTCTCTTTATTAAGGGGTTTACCACCTGAAGAGTATGGTTGATGACGGGGAAAGGGTTGAATAAGTACCCGAGGCCGTGGAGTTGAACTCAATCACCCGAGACGACTTAAATGAAGCTATGGCTTCACTAAAGACGTCTATGACGGCCGAGGTCAAGTCCATGTTTAAAGAACTCCTTGAGGGGTTGAAAACTTCTACCGGCCCTTTGCAAATGGTTAATGATGTCTACTACACAACCTTCTTCTTGTAGACGTTGTTGGGCCTCGAAGTGCAGAGGTTTGTAGGACAGTAGCAAATTTCCCTCAAGTGGATGACCTAAGGTTTATCAATCCATGGGAGGCGTAGGATGAAGATGGTCTCTCTCAAACAACCCTGCAACCAAATAGCAAAGAGTCTCTTGTGTCCCCAACACACCCAATACAATGGTAAATTGTATAGGTGCACTAGTTCGGCGAAGAGATGGTGATACAAGTGCAATATCGATGGTAGATATAGCTTTTTATAATCTGAAAATATAATACAACAAGGTAGCAAGTGATAAAACTGAGCACAAACAATATTGCAATGCTTCGAAACAAGGCCTAGGGTTCATACTTTCACTAGTGCAAGTTCTCTCAACAAGGATAACATAATTAGATCATATAACAATCCCTCAACATGCAACAAAGAGTCAATCCAAAGTCACTAATAGCGGAGAACAAACAAAGAGATTATTGTAGGGTACGAAACCACCTCAAAGTTATTCTTTCCAATCAATCCATTGGGCTATTCCTATAAGTGTCACAAGCAGCCCTAGAGTTCGTAGTAAAATAACACCTTAAGACACAAATCAACCAAAACCCTAATGTCACCTAGATACTCCAATGTCACCTCAAGTATCTGCGGGTATGATTATACGATATGCATCACACAATCTCAGATTCATCTATTCAACCAACACAAAGAACTTTAGAGAGTGCCCCAAAGTTTCTACCGGAGAGTCAAGACGAAAACGTGTGCCAACCCCTATGCATAAGTTCACAAGGTCACATAACTCGCAAGTTGATCACCAAAACATGCATCAAGTGGATCACGTGAATATCCCATTGTCACCAGAGATAAGCACATGCAAGACATACATCAAGTGTTCTCAAATCCTTAAAGACTCAATCTGATAAGATAACTTCAACGAGAAAACTCAATTTATCACAAGGAGATAGAGGGGGAGAAACATCATAAGATCCAACTATAATAGCAAAGCTCATAGTACATCAAGATCGTGACATATCAAGAACACAAGAGAGAGAGAGAGATCAAACACATAGCTACTGGTACATACCCTCAGCCCCAAGGGTGAACTACCCCCTCCTCGTCATGGAGAGCACCGGGATGATGAATATGGCCACCGGTGATGGATCCCCCCTCCGGCAGGGTGCCGAAATAGGGTCCCGATTGGTTTTTGGTGGCTACAGAGGCTTGCAGCAGCGGAACTCCCGATCTAGGTTTCTTTTCGGGGGTTTCTATATTTATAGGAATTTTTGGCGTCAGTCTCACGTCAGGGGGGTCTCCGAGTCATCCACGAGATAGGGGGGCGAGCCCGGGGGGTAGGGTGCGCCCTCCACCCTCGTGGATGGCTCGGGACTCTTCTGGCCCAACTCTTTTACTTCGGGGGCTTCTTTTGGTCCATAAAAAATCATCAAAAATTGGCACGTCAATTGGACTCCGTTTGGTATTCCTTTTCTGTAAAACTCAAAAACAAGGAAAAAACAGAAACTGGCACTGAGCTCTAGGTTAATAGGTTAGTCCCAAAAATCATATAAAATAGCATAGAAATGCATATAAAACATCCTAGGTGGATAATATAATAGCATGGAACAATCAGACATTATAGATACGTTGGAGACGTACAAAGCATCCCCAAGCTTAATTCCTGCTCGTCCTCGAGTAGGTAAATGATAAAAACAGAATTTCTGATGTGGAATGCTACCTAACATAATTATCAATGTAATTTTCTTTATTGTGGCAAGAATATTTGTGACACTCCAAAATTTTTATTTGGTTTTTCAGCAAAAACTTTGTTGGTTTTTGAAAAGAGGCCATTTAATTTTTTTTCCCAGAAAACCTTCCTCTTAAAAACTTCTTTGGCAAGGATTTTTTATTTTTGTATCCTCTTCAAACTATGGTGTTTGATCATTTAAAACTCTTTCTCTAATGGTTCCCTTCTCAAAGTATATTTTTGGAGATTATTCTTTTTCTTATAAAAAGAACTCTATGAATTTTTAGGTTTTTCTTATCTTGAAAATACCCATGGTTTTACCATGTCTCCTATAGTAAATCTTCTCAAAATCCCTCCCTCCACCTTTGAACAATCTAAATTCTCTGTCTCAACAAGTCCAAACAAGTTTTGGATTTTTTTTCAATTATTTTATCTCTCAAATCATTTCTGCCAATTATTTTGAGCCTAAGTGATTTTCAAGGCAAGTACCTCATTGCCTTTGAGTTTTCACCTCAAACCAACTCCCCTGGATTGTCTTTAGTACCCACAACCTAGAACCATCTTGATCCACTCTTCTTCTTTTCAAAAATTTCAAATTTCACTCACTGCAAGTTTGGACCAGATTTGACAAATTTGATGAAATTCATATCTACACTTCTCCAAAAATTCCACAAAAATTCAGGCAGCCTCCTGGTGCAATGAGAGGCCACCCCACCAAAATTCAGCTCAAGGAAAATTCTCCACATGCCAAAATCATTTTGTCGAACACTTGGCCGACACTATTTCCGCAGACTTTCAAAAAAATTCAGATTTTCAGAATTCAGTCAGTGTCGTTTTTCGTCAGTGACTTGTCATCCATCACCAGTGCCCCCTTGGCGCGTTGCGCACAGCCTCTCCTCCCTAGCCAGAGCACTGCATGCACGCTTGGCCGATTCCTGGCGTCGGTGGCGACGAGCCTCGCCGGCGTTGGAAGCTTCTGCGGTGGCTGCGCCTCCCGTGGCAGCCAGCGAGGGCCCGAGCCCGCTCGCCACGCCACCCGGCGCCGCCCAACAACCCCTGGCTCTCCGCGTGTCCCTGCCATGCCAGCGCACGCCCGTGGCACCGTCGCCGTGGCCCGGCAAGCACGGAACGTGCTCCCTGCCGCCGACGGGCCCGCGCCGCCCCGTTCCGTCGAGCTCGCCCAAAGCACCCAATCCAACCTCGTTTAGCACCTAAATGGAACCGGTGGACCTCCACGATGACGCCCAACTACCTAAACCTCCCCGACCAAGCTCTGCGCCGCCGTAACCTTCGCCGGAGATCCCCGTTCACGGCCACCGCCTCGGATCGCCTATAAAAAGGACCCCGAGCTCGCTCACGAGCACACACCTTCACTGCACCTCTCCAGGACCCTGCCAAGCCACCAAGAGGACCTCGAGGAGGTCTCCTCCCCCAACTCCGGCCGCCCCGATCCGCCTCGGCCACCAGCTCGATTCGCTCCGGTGAGGCCGTCCCCGGCGCCCAAATCTCGTCTATAGCCTCCTCTAGCACCCAGTGAGCTAACCCCAGCGTCAATTTGGCCTTCGCAGCTCTCTCCGACGAGGCCCTCGACCACCCGAACCACCGTCCGCCGGAGCAAGACTCGCCGTCGACGTGGTACTCGCCGGCGACCACCACCACCACCAACCGACGCGGAATGGCGCCCTGAACACGGAGGTACCCTCCGATCTCCCTGCCTCGCCGTGGATCGCCGCCGGCGACCACCGTGGCTCTCGGGCACCGTCGAGCTCTGCCGCCCCGTTTGAAAATTCAAACCTGACGGGCGGGACCCGCCTGTCAGCCTCTTTGTCCTTTCTAAGCGAAACGTTTTCTGAAAACGTCTTCTGCCAAAGTACGTCACCCCTCTGGGCCAGCGTATTCTTTATCGAATCGTTTTCTGTTTTTATAAGTTAGCCCCTGGAAGTTTTCTGTTTCTTTATAGATGGGTCCTTGGGTTAAAACCCTTATAACTTTTTAACAGAAAGGAATTTTTGAGTGATTCTTTTTCTGTCCTCTTCAAATTTTCGTCTAGTTTTTTTATCATATTTATTTGAAAAATATTTGGAATAATTTTTGTGCACCTCACGGTATTCACGATAGCGCGTATATTTTCTTTATACCATAGATACCGAAGGAGGTGACGGGACCGCGAACTTCACCGAGCTAGGCTCCGACTACTCTGAACCAGGCAAGCATGTTTGAACTTTTGATATGATGATTGTTTTGGCATGTTTGCATTAAGTAGTTTATGGCATGTTGATGAACATACCGACGAATGTCATGTTACATGCAATAATGAGACAAGTGAGTTCCGAAAATCCATAAGTGGATGAATGTGAGTATGCATGGCCATGTGTTGGCATGAGGATGGGTAAGATGGCACTGTTGTAGCATGCCAGTCTTATGCCAGACTATATGACTTCAGTGTCAACCCGTATCGGTCCAGTTCCTTCCACTTTTCCTTCCCTGTACTACCACATGTTTTCCGCAAGGAATATGGCTTAGTAAGTTGCAAACCGCTTTCTTAGTACACACCAAAAGGAGAGGCCGTGATGATGGTTCCATGGCCCTAGATTAAAGCCAGTCATCCGGTCAGGGGGCATGGGTGTTTCCGGTTGGGACCGAGAGGGGGGCACCCCTTAGAGCGCGCGTATATAAATTTGATCCCATGCTATTCGAGATTGTGATCTCCCCGTCTCAAAAGTTTTTCTTGGACGATGTCTAGGGTGATTCCTAGTATTGAGAGGTAGGATGGGTGTGTACTGGATTGCCGTGTTTTCTTCTGAAATACCGTAAACGGAACTAGTCCTTCGTGACTACGGAAATCCGTTGACTGTGGGAAAATTTTTCGTACAAACTCTACAGAGTCATATCTTCCTTTGAATCATCTATTCCATGTCCAAGTTCAGTATTATCTTATCCTGACAAATGTCAGTTTTGATGACAGAGACTCCGGTGAATCACATGAGTGCTAAGTCCGGTTAAATGATTATTCCTGTTGATGGACTAACCCGTTTATTTTCATGAATTGAATGTTTATTATGAGTATTATTTACTTGTGAATAAAAGCCTTTCTGCGATGTCGCTCAGACGTCCGACTGTGGCGTTGTTATATTTTACTTTCAATGAAAGCCCTTTCTGCGATGTCGCTCAGACGTCCGACTGTGGCATTGTTATATTTTACTTTCAATGAAAGCCCTTTCTGCGATGTCGCTCAGACGTCCGACTGTGGCATTTCTTTTAAAGCCCTTTATGCGATGTCGCTCAGACGTCCGACTGTGGCATTTCTTTTAAAGCCCTTTATGTGGCGTCGCTCAGACGCCCGACTGTGGCATTTCTTTTAAAGCCCTTTATGTGGCGTCGCTCAGACGCCCGACTGTGACATTTCTTTTAAAGCCCTTTATGTGGTGTCGCCTAGACGCCCGACTGCGGCGTGATTTATTTATTTATCTTCCTATCGAGGTGTCGCTTCAGACACCCGATTGGGTTTACAGTTATTTTGTTGGGTTTTTGAGCGGACTACCGCCGACCCCCTTTTTACCTGTCTCGTTTTTACGAATTAATGTGCCACTGTTAAAATTAATCATGACGCATCCATGCATGCATTTGTTATATCTTACGTCCGAACTGTCTTGCGAGTACTTTCAAAGTACTCACCTGGCTTGTTGATTTGGCCAGATGCTGACGAAGGCGATCTCATGGATGAAGAATTTGATAGCGAGTCCGACGCCTAGAGGAATCCCAGTCAGTCTCGTGCGACCCTGGATTTGGTCACTGTATTGTATCCGCTTCCGCTACCAAATAAATTCATCGAGCCTCACCTCGACGCTCGATGAGATGCCAGTTTTAGAGTCATGTATCTCACTCCCCGCTGTGTTTTTCCACCACCACCCTATCCTCGAGTCAGTAGTATGCCTCCACACCACTGTGTCATGTCCGCCATTATGTATAATTATTGGCGTGCTTGTAATAATTTGGTTGAGCAACCGTAGCTCGACCCTGTAATATATTTTATGCTACTGGCTTATTGTATCAAGAATTTGTCTACCGGTGAGGAGGATTTTTCTCATACTGGACTCAAAAGATTGGTTTCTCAATAAACATTTTTATTGGAAAACCGGTCGTGACAAGCTTGGTATCAGAGCCAGGCTGACTGTAGGAAGCCACTAGGTGCGAACGCTAATTGATTATTAGCATGATAGAGCCAATATATATTTTTCTGCAATTGTAGTCATTTCTGACAGTCAGCATAAATTTATGATCTGACCATTCAGAATTTTTGCCTACTTTTGTAGATGGCTGACAACAGCTGTGAGTCTCAGACCTTCGCCAACGTGCCCGATGGGTTCGTCAAGCTTCTTTCCTTCATCGTTCAGGTCGCGATGGGGCCATCTGTGCGCCCAGTCTTCACACTCTGCCAGCACAAAGTCAACGACAGTCTGACCATGCACCAGGCCATGGTGCAGTTCAAGGGAGGGCGTGGTGAGTTACGCCGCTTCCGGTTCTTGGGAAGAGCCATGCCTACGGAGAGGCATGCTATGCAGATGGCAGCCCGCGAGGCGATAGCTCATCTCAGGGATGTCCTCCCCGTGATGAAGACTCGTCGTTACCGTTATCTTCCATGCCATGTGCCTTACACCTGTCACTACGCATTCTCCTGCCCCAGAGGAGAACGAGACGAGGCTTTTGAGATGCTTATTGAGTATCTCCGAGCCCTGGAGGCAGCCTTCGACAACCTGGTGGACGAGTTCGTAGCTGCCCGCATGGACTCAGTCCATGGCTGTGCCGCCAACAGGAGGGGGCTCCTACCCACCGCACCGCCACTGACTTTTTTCTCGTCCTCAGCATCTTATGCACCTACTCGTCGCCTGCCTTCTACCGAAGAGTTCAACCAAGTTATTGCGCCCACTCCAGCGCGCACTGCACCACCCTTCGCGCCCGCTCCTATTCGTGTTGTTCCGCCCCTGGCACCCGCTCCGTCCACCCAGCGCAACTCTACACGTATGGAGCCTATCAGTGAGGAGGAAGTCGAGTCCCCAGCCTCGCTACGCCTCACCCTCGGCAGGGCAAAGGAGGTCGTCAACATCTCCGCCTGAGTACGCTTAGCCGCCATGCAATGTACCGCTTTGTACGATATGTTTATACGTACATAGGTTGTGAGAAGTAGCCTGTTTGCGCATCATGTAGGATCTGGAGGAGTGCACTAGCCTAAATAACATGTCAGGAATATGTACGCATATCCTGAGTGATGTATTGTATAATTACTGTCTGCGTGTAAGATATGTAATGAGCAGTCCTTCTCCGCGCGCAAATCGATTTGTTTTTCTTAAGTAAACTTGGTTATTTAATTTTATTTGCCAGCTTTATGCATTTATGGAATTGTTTTTGTGACTCTTTCCGCTTTTCTTATGGGTTTTACAAAATATATCCCCAGAGTGAAAAATGTCTCGTCCTTGGACTCGCTCCATGCCAACTCCACCAGAGGAAAATTATGATACACAACCCAGCAACGAGTTCACTCAGGGACAGTCAAGCCAACAGGGCAGTGAATCAGCACTTTCACAAATGTGTCGCCTTTATGAGCAGAGTCAGCAACAACATTGGGAAATGATGAACCAAGTCATCAACATGGGAAATCACCATGGACAGTATCAACAGCATTCCAAGTTATTTGAGCTACAGAAGACACGTCCCCAAACATTTTCTCATACTGACAAGCCTCTTGAAGCCGATGGTTGGCTTCGAGATATGGAGAGAAAATTAATTATTGAAAAATGTTCAGATCTCGAGAAAGTACTATATGCTCCACACTATCTCACAGGAGCAGCTGCATCCTTGTGGGAGAATTTTCTGCACATGCACCCCAACGAAAATGATATAACCTGGGATGATTTCAAGGAAGGTTTCCGTGGTGCACACATTCCTAAAAGTATTATAAAAATCAAGAAGAGAGAGTTCGATGACCTCAAACAAAGGAACATGACAGTGTCAGAATACAACGGTCAATTTACTCTAATGTCTCGCTACGCCAATGAAGAACGTATGAATGAAAGCAAGAAGATGGAGAAATTCCTTGACGGTCTGGCGCCCGCGCTTAAATGCCAACTGGTCGTACACACTTTTCCAGATTTTAAGACACTAGTGGACAAAGCCATCACTCTGGAAAATGAGAGACGTAGCTTGGAGGATTTCCGCAAGCGAAAAAGAGACCAGACTACTCTTGCGCGCAACCACCGAAGCAAGACAGATTTTCAGAAAGGTGGGACACACAAGCCTACGACAAACGTCTCACACCCAACCAAGAATTTCCATGCAAGGGACAAGGAGTTCACATATCGCCCAGGCGTTACTTGCTACGCTTGTGGAGAAGAAGGGCACTATGCCAAACAGTGCCCCAAGCCAAAGAACTCAACCCCGAAGCCAAACAACGGTGGAAATAATT
Organism: Triticum dicoccoides; assembly: GCF_002162155.2. NCBI lineage: Eukaryota > Viridiplantae > Streptophyta > Magnoliopsida > Poales > Poaceae > Triticum > Triticum dicoccoides. The sequence continues at coordinate 660,815,889 of NC_041384.1, forward strand.
CCGCGCCCAAGCGCAACAATTTCAACCCCAACAACAACCACAGGAAGGGTCATCTAAACCATGTGACCAAAGAAGAAGCACAAAACGCTCCGGATATCGTACTCGGTATGTTTCCTGTCAACACAATACCTGCAACGGTTTTGTTTGATTCTGGAGCTTCTCACTCATTCATTTCGAAAAGTTTTGCTTTGCAAAATAATTTTTCGATGTTTTCCTTGGAAAAATCCATGATCATCAAGTCCCCTGGGATTCAGCAAGTTACTCAGAATTACTGTCAGGATGTGGTTATTGAGTTTGAAGGATTGAAGTTTCATGCCAATCTTATTGTATTGGAAAATAAAGGACTGGATGTCATCCTAGGGATGGACTGGTTAACCACCAACAAAGGTTTTATTGACTGTTTCAACCGGACCGTAATTCTCACACACCACCACGGGAAGACAATAAGAGTGTCAGCCAAAGAAAGAAAAATACCCCGGCAACCGAGATTGAATAAGGTGGACGTTTCTGAGCTAAACAAGGTTCTAGTAGTGTGTGAATTTCCAGACGTATTCCCCGAAGATCTACCAGGCATGCCACCAGACTGAGAGATAGAATTCAGCATTGAGCTAGCACCAGGAACCACCCCCATATACAAGAAACCATACAGAATGGCACCATCCGAGTTGATTGAGTTGAAGAAACAAATAAAGGAATTGCTGGACAAGGGATACATTCGAGCCAGCTCCTCACCTTGGGGATCACCAATTTTATTTGCCAAAAAGAAGGATGGAACACTGAGATTGTGCATAGACTACCGAGCACTTAACATGGTCACAGTCAAGAACAAATACCCGATGCCACGGATAAATGATTTATTTGATCAGCTCGCTCAGGCCAAGGTATTCTCAAAGATTGACTTAAGGTCAGGATACCATCAATTAAAAGTGCGAACAGAAGATATCCCCAAAACAGCCTTCACCTCCAGATATGGACTATATGAGTTCACAGTTATGCCTTTTGGATTAACGAACGCCCCCGCATATTTTGTTCACCTCATGAACAAAGTATTTATGAAGTTTATGGACAAGTTCGTTGTGGTATTTATCGACGATATTCTGAATACTCCAAGACACCAGAAGATCACGCGGAACATCTCAGGATTGTGCTAGGAGAACTCAGGAAACACCAATTGTATGCCAAGTTCAGCAAGTGCGAATTTTGGCTAAGACAAGTAGGCTTTCTAGGCCACGTGCTGACCCAAGACGGTATCGCAGTGGACCCGGAGAAAGTCAAGGCCGTACTTGGCTGAAAGTCACCAGCCAGCGTAACGGACATACGAAGTTTCTTGAGAATGGCAGGATATTACCGCAGGTTTATTGAAGGATTCTCCACCCTAGCCAAGCCAATGACGCAGTTACTCAAGAAGGACAAGAAGTTTGAATGGACAGAAGCCTGCGAGAAAAGTTTCCAAGAGCTAAAACGGAAATTAACGACAACACCGGTATTAATTGTGCCAGACATACACAAGAATTTTGAAGTGTATTGTGACGCGTCCAGAAAGGGTCTCGGATGCGTGTTGATGCAAGAGGGCAAGGTTGTCGCATACGCTTCAAGGCAACTTCGCAAGCATGAGGAAAATTATCCCACTCATGACTTAGAAATGGCAGCAGTCATTCATGCACTCAAGGAATGGAGGCAGTTCTTACTTGGAAATCGATGTGAAATATACACGGACCATAAAAGTCTCAAATATATTTTCACACAGCCAGAACTAAACTTACGGCAACGACGCTGGTTGGAATTGGTAAAGGATTATGATGTTGGTATCCACTATCATCCAAGAAAAGCAAATGTAGTGGCCGATGCTCTTAGTCGGAACCCCAGCTCCGACGAAAACAGTCTGCAAAGCTTGAGACCTGAATTCCAACAAGAATTTGCCAAACTCAACATGTTAATGATCGCGGAAGGCACCATATCAAACTTGGAAATACAGCCCGACCTTGTGGAGAGAATTAAAGAGGCTCAGCCTGGTCACCCCAGCATCGAAGGAATTAAAAGAAAGGTGAGTATGGGCAAGGCCTCGGAGTTCGTCATAGACAATAGAGGAATATTATGGTACAGAGACAGACTCTGCGTGCCAAATATAGAGGACCTCAAACAGCAAATTCTAGCTGAAGCCCACACCGCCCCATATTCAATCCACCCTGGAGGAACCAAAATGTATAAGGATATTCAGGAAAGATTTTTGTGGCACGGTATGAAGAGGGACATAGCCACATTCGTTGCATGTTGCGATTCTTGTCAACGCATAAAAGTTGAGCATCAAAAACCAGCCGGACTACTACAACCAAACAAAATACCTGAGTGGAAATGGGATGAAATAGGGATGGATTTCATTGTCGGACTACCTCGGTCACGGCACGGGAATGATGCCATATGGGTCATCACCGATAGATTAACCAAGGTGGCACATTTCATTCCAGTGAAGATAACCTACAACACTCAGAGGCTCGCCAGGATTTATCTCTCCCGTATAGTTTGTCTGCATGGAGTCCCGAAGACTATAATATCTGACAGAGGCACTCAGTTCGTCTCGAGATTCTGGGATCATTTACAACAGGCTCTGGGAACTCAACTGGCCTTCAGTACAGCCTACCATCCCCAGACTGATGGACAGACTGAACGCGTAAACCAAATTTTAGAAGACATGCTGAGAGCATGTGTCCTCACCTATGGAACTAGTTGGGAAGAAAGCCTGCCATATGCCGAATTCGCATACAACAACAGTTACCAGGCCAGTCTGCAAATGGCACCATTTGAAGCTCTGTACGGACGGAGATGTCGTACCCCGCTAAATTGGTCAGAGACCGGAGACAGCCGTATCTTCGGCCCAGACATGCTCAAAGAAGCCGAGGAAAAACTCAAGCTAATCAAGGACCGACTCAAGACCGCTCAAAGCCGACAGAAGAGTTATTATGATCAGAAACATCGTGGGATCAATTTTGAACCCGGTGAATTTGTGTACCTATGAGTATCACCTATGAGGGGACTGCAACGGTTTAAGATTAAGGGGAAGTTAGCACCAAGATTCATTGGACCATTCTGCATAGTGGCACGAAGAGGCACTGTAGCCTACCAGCTAGACTTACCCGAAGAATTGTCCGACATCCACGACGTGTTCCACGTCTCTCAATTAAGGAAGTGCGTAAGTAAACCAGAGAAACAAGTATCCCATGAGAACATTGACGTACAACCAGATCTCACCTATCAAGAACGCCCAGTAAAAATATTAGAGGAGTCTGAAAGGAGGACCCGACAGAAAACCATCAAGTTTTTCAGAGTTCAGTGGAGCAATCACACCGAAAGTGAAGCAACCTGGGAAAGGGAGGATTTCCTTCGGACAGAGCATCCACACTTATTTAAGGATCAGCTGAAATCTCGGGGACGAGATTTTTCCTAAGGGGGTAGGTGTTGTGACACTCCAAAATTTTTATTTGGTTTTTCAGCAAAAACTTTGTTGGTTTTTGAAAAGAGGCCATTAAATTTTTTTTCCAGAAAACCTTCCTCTTAAAAACTTCTTTGGCAAGGATTTTTTATTTTTGTATCCTCTTCAAACTATGGTGTTTGATCATTTAAAACTCTTTCTCTAATGGTTCCCTTCTCAAAGTATATTTTTGGAGATTATTCTTTTTCTTATCAAAAGAACTCTATGAATTTTTAGGTTTTTCTTATCTTGAAACCACCCATGGTTTTACCATGTCTCCTATAGTAAATCTTCTCAAAATCCCTCCCTCCACCTTTGAACAATCTAAATTCTCTGTCTCAACAAGTCCAAACAAGTTTTGGATTTTTTTTCAATTATTTTATCTCTCAAATCATTTCTGCCAATTATTTTGAGCCTAAGTGATTTTCAAGGCAAGTACCTCATTGCCTTTGAGTTTTCACCTCAAACCAACTCCCCTGGATTGTCTTTAGTACCCACAACCTAGAACCATCTTGATCCACTCTTCTTCTTTTCAAAAATTTCAAATTTCACTCACTGCAAGTTTGGACCAGATTTGACAAATTTGATGAAATTCATATCTACACTTCTCCAAAAATTCCACAAAAAATCAGGCAGCCTCCTGGTGCAATGAGAGGCCACCCCACCAAAATTCAGCTCAAGGAAAATTCTCCACATGCCAAAATCATTTCGTCGAACACCTGGCCGGCACTGTTTCCGTAGACTTTCAGAAAAATTCAGATTTTCAGAATTCAGTCAGTGTCGTTTTTCGTCAGTGACTTGTCATCCATCACCACTGCCCCCTTGGCGCGTTGCGCACGGCCTCTCCTCCCTGGCTAGAGCACCGCACGCACGCTTGGCCGATTCCTGGCGTCGGTGGCGACGAGCCTCGCCGGCGTTGGAAGCTTCTGCGGTGGCTGCGCCTCCCGTGGTGGCCAGCGAGGGCCTGAGCCCGCTCGCCACGCCACCCGGCGCCGCCCAATGCCCCCTGGCTCTCCGCGTGTCCCTGCCATGCCAGCGCACGCCCGTGGCACCGTCGCGTGGCCCGGCAAGCACGGAACGTGCTCCCTGCCGCCGACGGGCCCGCGCCACCCCGTTCCGTCGAGCTCGCCCAAAGCACCCAGTCCAAGCTCGTTTAGCACCTAAATGGAACCGGTGGACCTCCACGATGACGCCCAACTCCCTAAACCTCCCGACCAAGCTCTGCGCCGCCGTAACCTTCGCCGGAGATCCCCGTTCACGGCCACCGCCTCGGATCGCCTATGAAAAGGACCCCGAGCTCGCTCACGAGCACGCACCTTCACTGCACCTCTCCAGGACCCTGCCAAGCCACCAGGAGGACCTCGAGGAGGTCTCCTCCCCCAACTCCGGCCGCCCCGATCTGCCTCGGCCACCAGCTCGATTCGCTCCAGTGAGGCCGTCCCCGGCGCCCAAATCTCGTCTATAGCCTCCTCTAGCACCCAGTGAGCTAACCCCAGCGTCAATTTGGCCTTCGCAGCTCTCTCCGACGAGGCCCTCGACCACCCGAACCGCCGTCCGCCGGAGCAAGACTCGCCGTCGACGTGGTACTCGCCGGCGACCACCACCACCACCAACCGACGCGGAATGGCGCCCTGAACATGAAGGTACCCTCCGATCTCCCTGCCTCGCCATGGATCGCCGCCGGCGACCACCGCGGCTCTCGGGTACCATCGAGCTCTGCCGCCCCGTTTGAAAATTCAAACCTGACGGGCGGGACCCGCCTGTCAGCCTCTTTGTCCTTTCTAAGCGAAACGTTTTCTGAAAACGTCTTCTGCCAAAGTACGTCACCCCTCTGGGCCGGCGTATTCTTTATCGAATCGTTTTCTGTTTTTATAAGTTAGCCCCTGGAAGTTTTCTGTTTCTTTACAGATGGGTCCTTGGGTTAAAACCCTTATAACTTTTTAATAGAAAGGAATTTTTGAGTGATTCTTTTTCTGTCCTCTTCAAATTTTCGTCTAGTTTTTTATCATATTTATTTGAAAAATATTTGGAATAATTTTTGTGCACCTCACGGTATCCACGATAGCGCGTATATTTTCTTTATACCATAGATACCGAAGGAGGTGACGGGACCGCGAACTTCACCGAGCTAGGCTCCGACTACTCTGAACTAGGCAAGCATGTTTGAACTTTTGATATGATGATTGTTTTGGCATGTTTGCATTAAGTAGTTTATGGCATGTTGATGAACATACCGACGAATGTCATGTTACATGCAACAATGAGACAAGTGAGTTCCGAAAATCCATAAGTGGATGAATGTGAGTATGCATGGCCATGTGTTGGCATGAGGATGGGTAAGATGGCAGTGTTGTAGCATGCCAGTCTTATGCCAGACTATATGACTTCAGTGTCAACCCGTATCGGTCCAGTTCCTTCCACTTTTCCTTCCCTGTACTACCACATGTTTTCCGCAAGGAATATGGCTTAGTAAGTTGCAAACCGCTTTCTTGGTACACACCAAAAGGAGAGGCCGTGATGATGGTTTCATGGCTCTGGATTAAAGCCAGTCATCCGGTCAGGGGGCATGGGTGTTTCCGGTTGGGACCGAGAGGGGGGCACCCCTTAGAGCGCGCGTATATAAATTTGATCCCATGCTATTCGAGATTGTGATCTCCCCGTCTCAAAAGTTTTTCTTGGACGATGTCTAGGGTGATTCCTGGTATCGAGAGGTAGGATGGGTGTGTACTGGATTGCTGTGTTTTCTTCCGAAATACCATAAACGGAACTAGTCCTTCGTGACTACGGAAATCCGTTGACTGTGGGAAATTTTTTCGTACAAACTCTACAGAGTCATATCTTCCTTTGAATCATCTATTCCATGTCCAAGTTCAGTATTATCTTATCCTGACAAATGTCAGTTTTGATGACAGAGACTCAGGTGAATCACATGAGTGCTAAGTCTGGTTAAATGATTATTCCTGTGGATGGACTAACCCGTTTATTTTCATGAATTGAATGTTTATTATGAGTATTATTTACTTGTGAATAAAAGCCTTTCTGCGATGTCGCTCAGACGCCCGACTGTGGCATTGTTATATTTTACTTTCAATGAAAGCCCTTTCTGCGATGTCGCTCAGACGTCCGACTGTGGCATTGTTATATTTTACTTTCAATGAAAGCCCTTTCTGCGATGTCGCTCAGACGTCCGACTGTGGCATTTCTTTTAAAGCCCTTTATGTGGCGTCGCTCAGATGCCCGACTGTGGCATTTCTTTTAAAGCCCTTTATGTGGCGTCGCTCAGACGCCCGACTGTGGCATTTCTTTTAAAGCCCTTTATGTGGCGTCGCTCAGACGCCCGACTGTGGCATTTCTTTTAAAGCCCTTTATGTGGTGTCACCTAGACGCCCGACTGCGGCGTGATTTATTTATTTATCTTCCTATCGAGGTGTCGCTTCAGACACCCGATTGGGTTTACAGTTATTTTGTTGGGTTTTCGAGCGGACTACCGCCGACCCCCTTTTTACCTGTCTTGTTTTTACGAATTAATGTGCCACTGTTAAAATTAATCATGACGCATCCATGCATGCATTTGTTATATCTTACGTCCGAACTGTCTTGCGAGTACTTTCAAAGTACTCACCTGGCTTGTTGATTTGGCCAGATGCTGACGAAGGCGATCTCATGGATGAAGAATTTGATAGCGAGTCCGACGCCTAGAGGAATCCCAGTCAGTCTCGTGCGACCCTGGATTTGGTCACTGTATTATATCCGCTTCCACTACCAAATAAATTCATCGAGCCTCACCTCGACGCTCGATGAGATGCCAGTTTTAGAGTCATGTATCTCACTCCCCGCTGTGTTTTTCCACCACCACCCTATCCTCGAGTCAGTAGTATGCCTCCACACCACTGTGTCATGTCCGCCATTATGTATAATTATTGGCGTGCTTGTAATAATTTGGTTGAGCAACCGTAGCTCGACCCTGTAATATATTTTATGCTACTGGCTTATTGTATCAAGAATTTGTCTACCGGTAAGGAGGATTTTTCTCATACTGGACTCAAAAGATTGGTTTCTCAATAAACATTTTTATTGGAAAACTGGTCGTGACAATATTCAGATCCATAAGATTCAAAACAAAGTTTAATATTTACATAAAAATAATAATACTTCAAGCATACTAACAAGGCAATTATGTCTTCTCAAAATAACATGGCCAAAGAAAGCTTATCCCTACAAAATCATGCAGTCTGGCTATGCTCCATCTTCATCACACATAATATTCAAACCGTGCACAACCCCGATGACAAGCCAAGCAATTGTTTCATTCTTCTGATGTTCTCAAACTTTTTCAACTTTCACGCAATACATGAGCATGAGCCATGGATATAGCACTATAGGTGGAATAGATGGTGGTTGTGGAGAAGACAAAAAGGAGATAGTCTCACATCAACTAGGCGTATCAACGGGCTATGGATATTCCCATCAATAGATATCAATGTGAGTGAGTAGGGATTGCCATGCAACGGATGCACTAGAGCTATAAGTGTATGAAAGCTCAAAAAGAAAACTAAGTGGGTGTTCATCCAACTTGCTTGCTCGTGAAGACCTAGGGCATTTGAGGAAGCCCATCGTTGGAATATACAAGCCAAGTTCTATAATGAAAAATTCCCACTAGTATATGGAAGTGACAACATTGGAGACTCTCTGTCATGAAGATCATGGTGCTACTTTGAAGCACACGTGTGGTAAAAGGATAGTAGCATTGCCCCTTCTCTCTTTTTCTCTCATTTTTTTGTTTTTTTGTTTTTTTGGGCCTTCTCTTTTTTTTGGCCTTTCTCTTTTTTTCCTCACATGGGACAATGCTCTAATAATGAAGATCATCACACTTTTATTTACTTACAACTCAAGAATTACAACTCGATACTTAGAACAAAATATGACTCTATATGAATGCCTCCAGCGGTGTACCGGGATGTGCAATGAATCAAGAGTGACATGTATGAAAGAATTATGATCGGTGGCTTTGCCACAAATACAATGTCAACTACATGATCATGCAAAGCAATATGATAGTGATGAAGCGTGTCATAATAAATGAAACGGTGGAAAGTTGCATGGCAATATATCTCAGAATGGCTATGGAAATGCCATAATAGGTTGGTATGGTGGCTGTTTTGAGGAAGGATATGGTGGGTTTATGGTACCGGCGAAAGTTGTGCGGTACTAGAGAGGCTAGCAATGGTGGAAGGATGAGAGTGCGTATAATCCATGGACTCAACATTAGTCATAAAGAACCCACATACTTATTGTAAAAGTCTATTAGCTATCGAAAAAAGTACTACGCGCATGCTCCTAGGGGGATAGATTGGTAGGAAAAGACCATCGCTCGTCCCCGACCGCCACTCACAAGGAAGACAATCAAAAAATATCTCATGCTCCAACTTCGTTACATAACGGTTCACCATACATGCATGCTACGGGACTCACAAACCTTAACACAAGTATTTCTCCAATTCACAACTTCTCACTAGCATGACTCTAATATCACCATCTTCATATCTCAAAACAATCATAAAGAACCAACTTCTCATAGTATTCAATGCACTTTATATGAAAGTTTTTATTATATCCCTCTTGGATGCCTATCATATTAGGACTAATTTTATAGCCAAAACTAATTACCATGCTATTCTAAAAGACTCTCAAAATAATATAAGTGAAGCATGAGAGTTCATCTATTTATTCAAAATAAAACCACCGTTGTGCTCTACAAAGATATAAGTGAAGCACTAGAGCAAATGACAAACTACTACGAAAGATATAAGTGAAGATCAATGAGTAGTCGAATAATTATGCAACTATGTGAAGACTCTCCAACATTTAAGAATTTAATATCTTGGTATTTTATTCAAACAACAAGAAAAAAAAAAGAAAAAAAATGGCATTGCAAGGATAGCACATATCATGTGAAGAGGCAAAAACTTAGGCTCAACTGAGGCTAACCGATAATTGTTGATGAAGAAAGGTGGGATGCCTACCGGGGCATCCCCAATATTAGATGCTTGAGACTTCTTGACGTATTAATTAGGGATGCCTTGGGCATCCCCAAGCTTGAGCTTTTGTGCCTCCTTAATTCCTCTCATATCATAGTTTCCTGGAATCTTAAAAACTTCATGCACACAAAACTCAACAAGAACTCGTGAGATAAGTTAGTATAAATCAACGCAAAACCTTATCATTCTCTATTGTAGAAAATCACTAAAATTATAATTTGACATTGCATACTAAGTTCCTCTGCATATTTAATAGTCCTATCCTCAAATAGAATCATTAAACAAACAAACATATGCAAACATAACAACAATCTGTCAAAAGAGGATAGTCTGTAAAGAATGCAAGAGGAATCATACTTCTTTAACTCCAAAAATTCTGAAAAATTACCACACTATAGATAATTTGTTGTTACTCATTTTTTAAAAATTTCAAGATTGTATCATGTTCTGACTATTCACAAATATTCAAAACATGACAACAAACTTTCTGTTTTCTAAAACAGCAACATAAGGACTTGAAAAATAAGCATGGTAAAGGCTATACTTGACCTTTTTATTGAACTAAAAGATGCAAAACATTACTATAAATAGAAGCAAGAAAATACTAATAAAATAAAATGACGCTCCAAGAAAAACACATATCATGTGGTGAATAAAAACATAGCTCCAAGTAAGGTTACCGATGAACGAAGACGAAAGAGGGGATGCCATCCGGGGCATCCCCAAGCTTAGGCTCTTGCCACTCCTTATTCCGTAATCCATAAAAACTTTACCCAAAACTGAAAACTTCACAACACAAAACTGAACAGAAAACTCATAAGCTCCGTTAGTATAAGAAAGCAAATCACCACTTAGGTACTGTCAAAACAAGATTCATAATTTTTCTCACATGATGCCTATGGTACCATAACATTTCTAAAATTTATATTAAGCAATATAAGCCATAGAAACTAGAAAACAAGCAAACTATGCATCGAAAACCAAATCTGTTAAAAACAAAACAGTCCGTAGTAATCTGTAACTCTCAAATACTTCTGTTACTGCAAAAATCCTGAGAAATTAGGAAGCCCTAGGAAATTTGTTTATTAATCCTCTTCAAAAAATAAGTATTTTATCGTGCTTCTACTAAAAATTAAAACTAATCTCCTGGGCACAAAAGTTTCTGTTTTTCAGCAAGATCAAATCAACTATCACCGTAAGCCATCCCAAAGGTCTTACTTGGCACTTTATTGAAACAAAATCTATAAAACATGATTACCACAATATAATAATCATGTGAACACACAAAAACAGTAGGTATAAATGTTGGATTGTCTCCCAACAAGCGCTTTTCTTTAATGCCTTTCTAGCTAGGCATGATGATTTCAATGATGCTCATATAAAAGATAGGAATTGAAACATAATGAATAGGACATTTAAGTCTAACCCACTTCCTATGCATAGGGATTTTGTGAGAAAACAACTTATGAAAACAAGAATCAACTTGCACAGGAAGGTAAAACAAACATAGCTTCAAGATTTTCAACACATAGAGAGGAAACTTGATATTATTGCAACTCCTACAAGCATATATTCCCCCCTCATAATAATTTTTAGTAGCATCATGAATGAATTCAACAATATAACCATCACATAAAGCATTCTTTTCATGATCTACAAGCATATAATTTTTATTACTATCCACATAAGCGAATTTCTTCTCATGAATAGTAGTGGGAGCAAACTCAACGAAATAACTATCATGTGAGGCATAATCCAATTGAAAGTAAAATCATGATGACAAGTTTCATGGATATCATTATTATTTATAGCATACAAGTCATCACAATAATCATCATAAATAGGGGGCACGCTATCATCATAAGAAATTTTCTCATCAATACTTGGGGGACTAAAAATATCATCTTCATCAAACATAGCATCCCCAAGCTTGTGGCTTTTCATATCATTAGCATCATGGATATTCAAGGAATTCATACTAACAACATTGCAATCATGCTCATCATTCAAAGATTTAGTGCCATTTTTTTAATGCATTCTTCTTCTAACACTTGGCACAATTATAGGAATCCTTATTTTCGCGAAAGACATTAAAAATATGAAGCATATGAGGCAACCTCAATTTCATTTTTTGTAATTTTGTTTTATAAACTAAAATAGTGATAAAACAACAAACTAAAAGATTTTATTGCAAGATCTAAAGATATACCTTCAAGCGCTAACCTCCCCGGCAGCGGCGCCAGAAAAGAGCTTGATGTCTACTACACAACCTTCTTCTTGTAGACGTTGTTGGGCCTCCAAGTGCAGAGGTTTGTAGGACTGTAGCAAATTTCCCTCAATTGGATGACCTAAGGTTTATCAATCCATAGGAGGCGTAGGATGAAGATGGTCTCTCTAAAACAACCCTGCAACCAAATAGCAAAGAGTCTCTCATGTCCCCAACACACCCAATACAATGGTAAATTGTATATGTGCACTGGTTCGGCGAAGAGATGGTGATATAAGTGCAATATGGATGGTAGATATAGGTTTTTGTAATCTGAAAATATACAAACAGCAAGGTAGCAAGTGATAAAAGTGAGCACAAACGGTATTGCAATGCGTCAAAACAAGGCCTAGGGTTCATACTTTCACTAGTGCAAGTTCTCTCAACAAGGATAACATAATTAGATCATATAACAATCCCTCAACATGCAACAAAGAGTCACTCCAAAGTCACTAATAGCGGAGAACAAACGAAGAGATTATTGTAGGGTACGAAACCACCTCAATGTTATTCTTTCCAATCAATCCATTGGGCTATTCCTAGAAGTGTCACAAATATCCCTAGAGTTCGTAGTAAAATAACACCTTAAGACACAAATCAACCAAAACCCTAATGTCACCTAGATACTCCAATGTCACCTCAAGTATCCACGGGTATGATTATACGATATGCATCACACAATCTCAGATTCATCTATTCAACCAACACAAAGAACTTTAGAGAGTGCCCCAAAGTTTCTACCGGAGAGTCAAGATGAAAATGTGTGCCAACCCCTATGCATAAGTTCACAAGGTCACATAACTCGCAAGTTGATCACCAAAACATACATCAAGTGGATCACGTGAATATCCCATTGTCACCACCGATAAGCACATGCAAGACATTCATCACAAGGAGATAGAGGGGGAGAAACATCATAAGATCCAACTATAATAGAAAAGTTCGCAGTACATCAAGATCATGCCATATCAAGAACACGAGAGAGATAGATCAAACACATAGCTACTGGTACATACCCTCAGCCCCGAGGGTGAACTACTCCCTCCTTGTCATGGAGAGTGCCGGGATGATGAAGATGGCCACCGGTGATGGATCCCCCCACCGGCAGGGTGCCGAAATAGGGTCCTGATTGGTTTTTGGTGGCTACAGAGGCTTGCGGCGGTGGAACTCCCGATCTAGGTTTCTTTTCAGGGGGTTCTGTATTTATAGGAATTTTTGGCGCCAGTCTCACGTCAGGGGGGTCTCCGAGTCATCCACGAGATAGGGGGCGAGCCCAGGGGGTAGGACGCGCCCTCCACCCCCGTGGATGGCTCAGGACTCTTCTGGCCCAACTCTTTTACTTTGGGGGCTTCTTTTGGTCCAAAAAAATCATCAAAAATTGACACGTCAATTGGACTCCATTTGGTATTCCTTTTCTGTAAAACTCAAAAACAAGAAAAAAAAACAAAAACTGGCACTGGGCTCTAGGTTAATAGGTTAGTCCCAAAAATCATATAAAATAGCATATAAATGCATATAAAACATCCTAGATGGATAATATAATAGCACGGAACAATTAAAAATTATAGATACGTTGGAGACATATCAGTTAATCCCACGACATCAGAGTCCGGGGCCAACTCCAGTAAGGAAGCGGCTAAAAGTACTCAAACTTCCTCCCCTCATGGTAAGGATGGGACAGGCATCCATGCCATGGTTGCGCCTCCCCCGGTCTATGGAGGACCAGTCTCCACACCTCATATTAACAACCTTGGTCCTCCTCCTAAGCTTGTGAAGGATGATTTTGCTAATTGGGTTTTTCTTATCAAGTCTCATTTGAATCACAACTCAACCCATCTTTGGAGAATCATTGAACAAGGTTACTACCCTCATGATCCCTACCGTTGTTGTGCTGCATCATCCCTTCCTCTTTGGGGAAATACTGACGTAGTCTCGCAGACATCAATGACCTAAGGTTTATCAATCCGAGGGAGGCATAGGATGAAGGTGCTCTCTCTCAAACAACCCTGCAACCAAATACAAGAAATATCTTGTGTCCCCAACACACCCAATACAATGGCAAATTGTATAGGTGCACTAGTTCGGCGAAGAGATCTTGATACAAGTGTAGTAATGATACTAGATATTGATTTTTGTAATAGGAACAATAAAAAACAGCAAGGTAAGCAAGTAACAAAAGTGCGCACAAACGGTATTGCAATGCTTGAAAATGAGGCATATGGTCCGTACTTTCGCTAGTGCAATCTATCAACAATGCTAATATAATTGGATCATATAACCATCCCTCAATGTGCGATGAAGAATCACTCCAAAGTTCTTATCTAGCGGAGAATATAAGATGAAATTATTTGTAGGGTACAAAACCACCTCAAAGTTATCCTTTTCGATTGATCTATCCAAGAGTTCGTACTAAAATAACACCAAGTTATCCTTTCCGATTGATCTATCTAAGAGTTTGTACTAAAATAACACCATATGATACACATCAACCAACTCTAATGTCACCTAGATACTCCAATGTCACTGTGAGTTCTAGTGAGTTGATTATATGATATGCACCAAACAATTTCAGAATCAAATGCTCAATCCAACACAAAGAACCTCAAAGAGTGCCCCAAGATTTCTACTAGAGAAACAAAGACAAGAATGTGCATCAACCCCTATGCATAGATTACCCCAATGTCACATCGGGAATCCGCAAGTTGAGTGCCAAAACACACATCAAGTGAATCCGTATGATACCGCATTGTCACTGATAATCCACAAGTATAGGGGATCGCAACAATTTTTGAGGGTAGAGTATTCAACCCAAATTTATAGATTCGACACAAGGGGAGCCAAAGAATATTTGCAAATATTAGCAACTGAGTTGTCAATTCAGTCACACCTGGAGATTAGTTATGTGCAGCAAAGTGATCAGTAGCACAGTAATATGATAGCTTTGATAGTAGTGGTAGCTGTTGGGGAACGTAGTAATTTCAAAAAATTTCCTACGCACACGCAAGATCATGGTGATGCATAGCAACGAGAGGGGAGAGTGTTGTCTATGTACCCTCGTAGACCAGAAGCGGAAGCGTTAGCACAACGCGGTTGATGTAGTCGTACGTCTTCACGGCTCGATCGATCAAGCACCGAAACTATGGCACCTCCGAGTTCTAGCACACATTCAGCTCGATGACGATCCCCGGACTCCGATCCAGCAAAGTGTCGGGGATGAGTTCCGTCAGCACGACGGTGTGGTGACGATCTTGATGTTCTACCGTCGCAGGGCTTCGCCTAAGCACCGCTACAATATTATCGCCTAAGCACATGGCTAAGAGATCAACAATCAATTGTTGTGTCTCTGGGGTGCCCCCTGCCCCCGTATATAAAGGAGTGGAGGAGGGGGCCGGCCAAGGAGGGTGGCGCGCCCAAGGGGGGGAGTCCAACTCCCACCGGGAGTAGGACTCCCCTTTTTCCTATTAGGAGTAGGAGAGGGAAGGAAGAGGAAGGAGGGAGGAAGGAAAGGGGGGCCGCCCCCCCTCCCAATTCAGATTGGGCTTGGGGGGGTGCCCCCTCCCTTGCTCCTTTCCCCTCCTTTCCACTAAGGCCCAATAAGGCCCATATACGTCCCGGGGGGTTCCGATAACCTCCCGGTGATCTGGTATTGTCCCAATCTCACCCGGAACCTTTCCGGTGTCCAAATATAGTCGTCCAATATATCGATCTTTATGTCTCGACCATTTCGAGACTCCTCGTCAAGTCCATGATCACATCCGGGACTCCGAACAACCTTCGGTACATCAAAATATATAAACTCATAATGAAACTGTCATCTTTACGTTAAGCGTGCGGACCCTACGGGTTCGGGAACAATGTAGACATGACCGAGACACGTCTCCGGTCAATAACCAATAGCGGAACCTGGATGCTCATATTGGCTCCTACATATTCTACGAAGATCTTTATCGGTCAGACCGCATAACAACATACGTTGTTCCCTTTGTCATCGGTATGTTACTTGCCCGAGATTCGATCGTCGGTATCTCAATACCTAGTTCAATCTCATTACCGCCAAGTCTCTTTACTCGTTCCATAATACATCATCTTGCAACTAACTTATTAGTTGCATTGCTTGCAAGGCTTAAGTGATGTGCATTACCGAGAGGGCCCAGAGATACCTCTCCAACAATCGGAGCGACAAATCCTAATCTCGAAATACGCCAACCCAACATGTACCTTTGGAGACACCTGTAGAGTACCTTTATAATCACCCAGTTACGTTGTGACATTTGGTAGCACACAAAGTGTTCCTCCGGTAAACGGGAGTTGCATAATCTCATAGTCATAGGAACATGTATAAGTCATGAAGAAAGCAATAGCAACATACTAAACGATCGGGTGCTAAGATAATGGAATGGGTCATGTCAATCACATCATTCTCCTAATGATGTGATCCCATTAATCAAATGACAACTCATGTCTATGGTTAGGAAACATAACCATCTTTGATCAACGAGCTAGTCAAGTAGAGGCATACTAGTGACACTCTGTTTGTCTATGTATTCACACAAGTATTATGTTTCCGGTTAATACAATTCTAGCGTGAATAATAAACATTTATCATGATATAAGGAAATAAATAATAACTTTATTATTGCCTCTAGGGCATATTTCCTTTAGTCTCCCACTTGCACTAGAGTCAATAATCTAGTTCACATCACCATGTGATTAACACCCATAGTTCACATCGTCATGTGACCAACACCCAAATGGTTTACTAGAGTCAATAATCTAGTTCACATCGCTATGTGATTAACACCCAAAGAGTACTAAGGTGTGATCATGTTTTGCCTGTGAGAGAAGTTTAGTCAACGGGTCTGCCATATTCAGATCCGTATGTATTTTGCAAATTTCTATGTCAACAATGCTCTGCACGGAGCTACTCTAGCTAATTGCTCCCACTTTCAATATGTATCCAGATTGAGACTTAGAGTCAGCTGGATCAGTGTCAAAATTTGCATCGACGTAACCCTTTACGACGAACCTCTTTTTTTGTCACGTCCATAATCAAGAAACATATCCTTATTCCACTAAGGATAATTTTGACCGCTGTCCAGTGATCTACTCCTAGATCACTATTGTACTCCCTTGCCAAAATCAGTGTAGGGTATACAATAGATCTGGTACACAGCATGACATACTTTATAGAACCTATGGCCAAGGCATAGGGAATGACTTTCATTCTCTTTCTATCTTCTGCCGTGGTCGGGTTTTGAGTCTTACTCAATTTTACACCTTGTAACACAGGCAAGAACTCTTTCTTTGACTGTTCCATTTTGAACTACTTCAAAATCTTATAAAGGTATGTACTCATTGAAAAAACTTATCAAGCATCTTGATCTATCTCTATAGATCTTGATGCTCAATATGTAAGCAGCTTCACCGAGGTCTTTCTTTGAAAAACTCCTTTCAAACACTCCTTTATGCTTTGCAGAATAATTCTACATTATTTCCGATCAACAATATGTCATTCACATATACTTATCAGAAATGCTGTAGTGCTCCCACTCACTTTCTTGTAAATACAGGCTTCACCGCAGGTCTGTATAAAACTATTTCCTTTGATCAACTTATCGAAGCGTATATTCCAACTCCGAGATGCTTGCATCAGTCCATAGATGGATCACTGGAGCTTGCACATTTTGTTAACACCTTTAGGATTGACAAAACCTTCTGGTTGCATCATATACAACTCTTCTTTAAGAAATTCATTAAGGATTGCAGTTTTGTTATCCATTTGCCAGATTTCATAAAATGCGGCAATTGCTAACATGATTCGGACAGACTTTAAGCATCGATACGAGTGAGAAAATCTCATCGTAGTCAACACCTTGAACTTTGTCAAAAACCTTTTTCGACAAGTCTAGCTTTGTAGATATTAACACTACTATCAGCGTCCGTCTTCCTCTTGAAGATCCATTTAATTTCTTTGGCTTCCCGATCATTGGGCAAGTCAACCAAAGTCCATACTTTGTTCTCATACATGGATCCCATCTCAGATTTCATGGCCTCAAACCATTTCGCGGAATCTGGGCTCATCATCGCTTCCTCATAGTTCACAAGTTCGTCATGGTCTAGTAACATGACTTCCAGAATAGGATTACCGTACCACTCTGGTGCGGATCTCACTCTGGTTTACCTACGAAATTCGATAGTAACTTGATCTGAAGTTACATGATCATCATCATTAGCTTCCTCACTAATTGGTGTAGTAGTCACAGGAACAGATTTCTGTGATGAACTAATTTCCAATAAGGGAGAAGGTACAATTACCTTATCAAGTTCTACTTTCCTCCCACTCACTTCTTTCGAGAGAAACTCCTTCTCTAGAAAGTATCCATTCTCAGCAACGAATGTCTTGCCTTCGGATCTGTGATAGAAGGTGTACCCAACTGTCTCCTTTGGGTATCCTATTAAGACACATTTCTCCGATTTGGGTTTGAGCTTATCATGATGAAACTTTTTCTTATAAGCATCGCAACCCCAAACTTTAAGAAACGAAAACTTTGGTTTCTTGCCAAACCACAATTCATATTGTGTCATATCAACGGACATAGATGGTGCCCCTTTTTAATGTGAATGCATCTGTCTCTAATGCATGACCCCAAAACAATAGTGGTAAATCGGTAAGAAACATCATAGATTGTACTATATCCAATAAAGTACGGTTATGACGTTCGGACACACCATTATGCTGTGGTGTTCCAGGTGGCACGAATTTGTGAAACTATTCCACATTGTTTTAATTGAAGACCAAACTCGTAACTCAAATATTTGTCTCCGCGATCAGATCGTAGAAACCATATTTTCTTGTTACGACGATTTTCCACTTCACTCTGAAATTCTTTGAACTTTTCAAATGTTTCAGACTTATGTTTCATCAAGCAGATATACCCATATCTGCTCAAATCATCTGTGAAGGTCAGAAAATAACGATACCCGCCGCGAGCTTCAACACTCATCGGATCGCATACATCAGTATGTATTATTTCCAATAAGTCAGTTGCTCGTTCCATTGTTCCGGAGAACGGAGTCTTTAGTCATCTTGCCCATAAGGCATGGTTCGCAAGCATCAAGTGATTCATAATCAAGTGATTCCAAAATCCCATCAGCATGGAGTTTCTTCATGCGCTTTACACCAATATGACCTAAACGGCAGTGCCACAAATGATTTGCACTATCATTATTAACTTTGCATCTTTTGGCTTCAATATTATGAATATGTGTATCACTACGATCGAGATCCAACAAAACATTTTCATTGGGTGTATGACCATAGAAGGTTTTATTCATGTAAATAGAACAACAATTATTCTCTAACTTAAATGAATAACCGTATTGCAATAAACATGATCAAATCATATTTATGCTCAATGCAAACACCAAATAACACTTATTTAGGTTCAACACTAATCCCGAAAGTGTAGGGAGTGTGCGATGATGATCATATCAATCTTGGAACTACTTCCAACACATATCGTCACGTTGCTCTTAACTAGTTTATGTTCATTCTGCAACTCCCGTTTCAAGTTACTACTCTTAGCAACTGAACCAGCATCAAATGCTGAGGGGTTGCTATAAACACTAGTAAAGTACACATCAATAACATGTATATCCAATATACCTTTGTTCACTTTGCCATCCTTCTTATCCGCCAAATACTTGGGGCAGTTCCACTTCCAGTGACCAGTTCCTTTGCAGTAGAAGCACTTAGTCCCAGGCTTAGGACCAGACTTGAGCTTCTTCACTTGAGAAACTTGTTTGCTGTTTTTCTTGAAGTTCCCCTTCTTCTTCCTTTTGCCCTTTTATTGAAACTAGTGTTCTTGTCAACCATCAACACTTGATGTTTTCTTGATTTCTACCTTCGTCGATTTCAGCATCATGAAGAGCTTGGGAATCGTTTCCGTTATCCCTTGCATATTATAGTTCATCACGAAGTTCTACTAACTTGGTGATGGTGACTAGAGAATTCTGTCAATCACTATCTTATTTGGAAGATTAACTCCCACTTGATTCAAGCGATTGTAGTACCCAGACAATCTGAGCACATGCTCACTGCTTGAGCTATTCTCCTCCATCTTTTAGCTATAGAACTTGTTGGAGACTTCATATCTCTCAACTTGGGTATTTGCTTGAAATATTAAATTCAACTCCTGGAACATCTCATATGGTCCATGACATTCAAAACGTCTTTGAAGTCCCGATTCTAAGCCGTTAAGCATGGTGCACTAAACTATCAAGTAGTCATCATATTGAGCTAGCCAAACGTTCATAACGTTTGCATCTGCTCCTGCAATAGGTCTGTCACCTAGCGGTGCATCAAGGACATAATTCTTCTATGCAGCAATGAGGATAAACCTCAGATCACGGATCCAATCTGCATCATTGCTACTAATATCTTTCAACTTAGTTTTCTCTAGGAACATATCAAAATAAACACAGGGAAGAAACAACGCGAGCTATTAATCTACAACATAATTTGCAAAATACTATCAGGACTAAGTTCATGATAAATTTATGTTCAATTTATCATATTACTTAAGAACTCTCACTTAGAAAGACATCTCTCTAATCTTTTAAGTGATCACGTGATCCAAATCAGCTAAACCATAACCGATCATCACGTGAAATGGAGTAGTTTTCAATGGTGAACATCACTATGTTGATCATATCTACTATATGATTCACGCTCGACCTTTCGGTCTCAGTGTTCCGAGGCCATATCTGCATATGCTAGGCTCGTCAAGTTTAACCTGAGTATTCTACGTGTGCAAAACTGGCTTACACCCGTTGTAGATGGACGTAGAGCTTATCACACCCGATCATCACGTGGTGTCTGGGCACGATGAACTTTGGCAACGGTGCATACTCAGGGAGAACACTTTTATCTTGAAATTTAGTGAGAGATCATCTTATAATGCTACCGTCAAACAAAGCAAGATAAGATGCATAAAAGATAAACATCACATGCAATCAATATAAGTGATATGATATGGCCATCATCATCTTGTGCTTGTGATCTTCATCTTCGAAGCAACGTCATGATCACCATCGTCACCGGCGCGACACCTTGATCTCCATCGTAGCATCGTTGTCGTCTCGCCAATCTTATGCTTCTATGACTATCGCTACCGCTTAGTGATAAAGTAAAGCATTACAGGGCGATTGCATTGCATACAATAAAGCGACAACCATATGGCTCCTTCCGGTTGCCGATAACTCGGTTACAAAACATGATCATCTCATACAATAAAATTTAGCATCATGTCTTGACCATATCACATCACAACATGCCCTGCAAAAACAAGTTAGACATCCTCTACTTTGTTGTTGCAAGTTTTACGTGGCTGCTACGGGCTCAGCAAGAACTGTTCTTTCCTACGCATCAAAACCACAACGATAGTTTGTCAAGTTGGTGCTGTTTTAACCTTCGCAAGGACCGGGCGTAGCCACACTCGGTTCAACTAAAGTTGGAGAAACTGACACCCGCCAGCCACCTGTGTGCAAAACACGTCGGTAGAACCAGTCTCGCGTAAGCGTACGCGTAATGTCGGTCCGGGCCGCTTCATCCAACAATACCGCCGAACCAAAGTATGACATGCTGGTAAGCAGTATGACTTATATCGCCCACAACTCACTTGTGTTCTACTCATGCATATAACATCAACGCATAAAACCTGGCTCGGATGCCACTGTTGGGGAACGTAGTAATTTCAAAAAATTTCCTACGCACACGCAAGATCATGGTGATGCATAGCAACAAGAGGGGAGAGTGTTGTCTACGTACCCTCGTAGACCGGAAGCGGAAGCGTTAGCACAACGCGGTTGATGTAGTCATAGGTCTTCACGGCTTGACCAATCAAGCACCGAAACTACGGCACCTCCGAGTTCTAGCACATGTTCAACTCGATGATGATCCCCAGACTCCGATCCAGCAAAGTGTCGGGGATGAGTTCCATCAGCACGACGGTGTGGTGACGATCTTGATGTTCTACCGTCGCAGGGCTTCGCCTAAGCACCGCTACAATATTATCGAGGATTATGGTGGAGGGGGGCACTGCACACGGCTAAGAGATCAATGATCAATTGTTGTGTCTCTGGGGTGCCCCCCTGCCCCCGTATATAAAGGAGTGGAGGAGGGGGCCGGCCAAGGAGGGTGGCGCGCCCAAGGGGGGGAGTCCAACTCCCACCGGGAGTAGGACTCCCCTTTTTCTTATTAGGAGTAGGAGAAGGAAGGAAGAGGAAGGATGGAGGAAGGAAGGGGGGGCCCTCCCAATTTGGATTGGGCTTGGGGGGGGGGTGCCCCCTCCCTTGCTCCTTTCCCCTCCTTTCCACTAAGGCCCATATACCTCCCGGGGGGTTCCGATAACCTCCCGGTGATCCGGTATTGTCCCAATCTCACCCGGAACCTTTCCGGTGTCCAAATATAGTCGTCTAATATATCAATCTTTATGTCTCGACCATTTCAAGACTCCTCGTCAAGTCCGTGATCACATCCGGGACTCCGAACAACCTTTGGTACATCAAAATATATAAACTCATAATGAAACTATCATCGTAACATTAAGCGTGTGGACCCTACGGGTTCGAGAACAATGTAGACATGACCGAGACACATCCCCGGTCAATAACCAATAGCGGAACCTGGATGCTCATATTGGCTCCTACATATTCTACGAAGATCTTTATCGGTCAGACCGCATAACAACATACGTTGTTCCCTTTGTCATCGGTATGTTACTTGCCCGAGATTCGATCGTCGGTATCTCAATACCTAGTTCAATCTCGTTACCGGCAAGTCTCTTTACTCGTTCCGTAATACATCATCTTGCAACAAACTTATTAGTTGCATTGCTTGCAAGGCTTAAGTGATGTGCATTACCGAGAGGGCCCAGAGATACCTCTCCGACAATCGGAGCGACAAATCCTAATCTCGAAATACGCCAACCCAACACGTACCTTTGGAGACACCTGTAGAGTACCTTTATAATCACCCAGTTACGTTGTGACGTTTGGTAGCACACAAAGTGTTCCTCCGGTAAACGGGAGTTGCATAATCTCATAGTCATAGGAACATGTATAAGTCATGAAGAAAGCAATAGCAACATACTAAACGATCGGGTGCTAAGATAATGGAATGGGTCATGTCAATCACATCATTCTCCTAATGATGTGATCCCATTAATCAAATGACAACTCATGTCTATGGTTAGGAAACATAACCATATTTGATCAACGAGCTAGTCAAGTAGAGGCATACTAGTGACACTCTGTTTGTCTATCTATTCACACAAGTATTATGTTTCCGGTTAATACAATTCTAGCATGAATAATAAACATTTATCATGATATAAGGAAATAAATAATAACTTTATTATTGCCTCTAGGGCATATTTCCTTCAGTAGCAACAACAATAACGGTAACAATGATAGTAATAGTTTTGTAGCACAGACAATAGTGATAGCAGCAGTAGTAACTTAGCAAGATCAATATGTAGGAAAATTGTAGGCATTGGATCGGCGATTTGTTGGATGATATTCATCATATAACAGTCATAACCTAGGGCGATACGGCACTAGCTCCAGTTCATAAATATAATGTTGGCATGTATTCCGTAAATAGTCATACGTGCTTATGGAAAGAGCTTGCATGCCATCTTTTGTCCTACCCTCCCGTGGCAGCGGGGTCCTACTGGAAACTAAGGGATATTAAGGCCTCCTTTTAATAGAGAACCAGAACAAAGCATTAACACACGGTGAACCTCAAACTACGGTCATCACCAGGAAGTGTCCCGACTATTGTCACTCCAGGTTTGCCAGATCATAACATGTAGTAGGTGACTATAACTTGCAAGATCAGATCTAGAACATTGATATAATGGTGATAACAAAAATGGTTCAGATCTGAAATCATGGCACCCAGGCCCAAAGTGACAAGCATTAAGCAGGGCAAAGTCTTAGCAACATCAATCTCAGAACATAGAGGATACTAGAGATCAATCCCTAACAAAACTAACTCGATTACATGATGAATCTCATCCAACTCCTCACCGACCAGTGAGCCTACGAAGGAATTACTCACTCCCGGTGGAGAGCATCATGGAATTGGCGATGGAGGAGGGTTGGTGATGACGGAAGATCCCCCTCTCCGGAGCCCCAAACGGACTCCATATCTGGCCTCCCTAATGAAGAACAGGAGGTGACGGCGGCTCCGTATCGCAAAACGAGATAATTCTTCCTCCCTATTCTTTTGGAAAATAGGATTTTATAGCGTCAGTTTTAGGGTCCGCGGGGCCACCAGGTGGGGACAACCTACCTGGGCACGCCCTGTTGGGTTGTGCCCACCCAGGTGCCCCCCTCCGGTGGTTCTTGGCTCCAGAAATTATCTTTATTCATATAAATATTCCTTGCAAAGTTCCGTTCCAATCCGAGAACTTTTATTTCTACACAAAAACAACACCATGGTAGTTGTGCTAAAAACAACGTCAGTCCAGGTTAGTGTTCATTCAAATCATGCAAATTAGAGTCCAAAACAAGAGGACAAGCATTAGGAAAAGTAGATACGACGGAGACGTATCAACTCCCCCAAGCTTAAACCTTTGCTTGTCCTCAAGCAATTCAGTTGATAAACTAAAAGTGAAAAAGGAAAACTTTTACAGACTCTTTTCCTCTTGTTTGCATAAATAAGCTTAAATAGCACCCAGGTTTTTGGCCAAGATTATAACTAAGCATGTTGACAATAACTCTTAAAAATTATATTAATCTCATATCAATGACATAATCAGCCAGCGAGCAATAATAAGATATCTGAAACAACAACACGTTGTCAAAACAACCATGCTATAATATGACAATAGTGGTATCTTGCTAGCCCTTTCTGAGACCGCAAAACATAAATGCAGAGCACCCCCAAAGTTCAAGCAGCGACTGAACATTGTAATTCATGGTAGAAAAGATCCAGTCATGATGCACCCAACATTAGCTACACACAATGCATGAGCATGCCATCAGTGCTCTTAGGTTTTGGCGCTTATTTGAGAAGGTGATGACACAACATAAAAATAAATAGATAGTCCCTTCGCAGAGGGAAGCAGTGATTTGTAGAGGTGCCAGAGCTCAAGTTTTAAAAACATAGGTAAATGAAACTTTTGAGAGGTGCACCCTTCTTGTTTACTTCGTGACCCTCAGTTATCAATGTCTTCCATTCTAAACACATTAGTGGAGGTTCCCAAGCGACAAAGTAAAGCTTATGACTCTGTAGGAGTTTTTGTTTGATTATTTGTAAGCTCTTTTCTTTTTGCAATTAGGGACTGGGAATCCCTATTACCGCCCCTTCTCGTGCAATGACGAGTGAATAAACACTCATCATGAGATTAAACCGCTTAGCATGGAAGATACCAACTGCCTCCTGTCGCTCTATGAACAATCCAGGCACACAAAAAGGATATTTATTTGAAGTTTTTAGAGGTGGCACATGCAAATTTACTTAGGACGGTAGTGTAATACCGCATATAGGTAGGTATGGTGGACTCATATGGAATAACTTGGGTTCAAGGTTTTTGATGCGCAAGCAGAATTCCCGCTTAGTACATGCGAAGGATAGCAAATAGGTCGAGAAGCAAATAAAAAGGGAAAAGAAAAACGAGAAAAACTATTTACACGGGAAAGCTCCCAACAAGCAAAAGAAGAACAAGGAAATATCTTTGGGTTTTTCTTTTTAGTGATACAACAATTTAAAATAGGAAGAAAATACAAATAGAAGCAGGAAATATTTTTTGGATTTTCTCAAAGTTTTTAAAACACACAAGAAGAAAGCGAGAAAATAAATTTAACAAGGATAATACAATGAGAAAGTGTGAACACCGACAACTGCAAATGGAATGTGTGAACATGAATGTAATGGCGGTGAGAAATACGTACCCCCGAAGCTTAGGCTTTTGGCCTAAGTTGGTCTAGGGCCACTCGAAGAGACCATGGGGGTCCTATGTTGAAATGCTGAGGAGCTAGCACATGAGGATTGATGTTTGCTTGAACTATGCTGATATTTCCCCAAAGAGGAAGGAACGATGCAACACAGCAAGGTAGGTATTTCCCTCAGTGATGAGAACAAGGTTATCGAACTAGCAGGAGAACCACGCAACACCACGTAAACAACTCCTGCACACAAAGAACAAATACTTGCAACCCAACGTAAGAGAGGGGTTGTCAATCCCTCATGGGTAAAAAGATAGGTAAAATTGTAGTAGATTGGATAAATGGATCTCGCAGGAACGCGGGATAAAATAAATAAATAAAAAATGCATCAAGGTATTTTTGGGTTTTTGGATTAATAGATTTGAAAATAAAAGCAAATAAAAATAGATCGCGAAGGAAAATATAATAAAGAAGAGACCCGGGGGCCGTAGGTTTCACTAGTGGCTTCTCTCAAGAAAAATAGTAAATGGTGGGTAAACAAATTACTGTTGGGCAATTGATAGAACTTCAAATAATCATGACAATATCCAGGCAATGATCATTATATAGGCATCATGTCCAAGATTAGTAGACCGACTCCTGCCTGCATCTACTACTATTAGTCCACACATCGACCGCTATCCAGCATGCATCTAGTGTATTAAGTTCATGGAGAAACGAAGTAATGCAATAAGAACGATGACATGATGTAGACAAGACCCATATTGGTATCCATAGTAGCAATGATACATATGTGTTGGTTCCCCTTCTGTCACTGTCAGGACCCGGTTTTCGGGATATTAATTTCCCAGAAAATGGCCCTTGTGCTCACCAGCCCCAGGATTACTGTTAGCTGATGAGACACCAACTTGATACAGAAACTCCAAGCAAAATACAAAATGTGTACTACAAGACCATCCTGGCCTATGAGTACAACAAATGGCTTCTAGTGGTTGATGGCGGAAGCGGTTTGTGGTTCATCAGCGTCTATGGGACTCCATTTCCCACAGGAACAGCTGACCTGGATAACTCCTATCTTCGCGAGTCTGCTATCACCATTGTGTAGGTTCTGGGGCTGTCATCGCAACGCTCCTCTCCAAGAAATATGGCCAAGACAATAGCCAGGGACAAGCCAGTGAGTACTTTGAATGTACTCGCAAACATTATGAACACATGTATAATATAACAATTGATAATCATGCTCCGAAATATTTCATGATCACAACTTCAGTCACAAAATAAGAATCCATAATGCATGCAAGCAGGTTATTCATATACAACATGAATATGTAATAAGGGAGTAGAAATAGAATGCACCGATCGGGTGTCTGAAGCGACGCCTCGAAAAGATAATAATATAAGGCATGCCTCAGTCGGGCGTCTGAGCGACGTCTCATAAAGGGCTTATAAAGGAAATAAGGAGCAAACATGCCACAGTCGGGCGTCTGTGTGACACCACATAAAGGGCTCATAAAGTAATTAAATAACAAGCATGCTACAGTCGGGTGTCTCGGCAACACCACATAAAGGGCTTATAAAGTAAATGAATAACAAGCATGCCACAGTCGGGCATCTCCGCGACACCACATAAAGGGCTTATAAAGTAAATGGATAACAAGCATGCCACAGTAGGGCGTCTCCGCGACACCAGGATACGTCTCCAACGTATCTATAATTTTTGATTGCTCCATTCTATATTATCTACTGTTTTGGACTATATTGGGCTTTATTTTCCACTTTTATATTATTTTTGGGACTAACCTATTAACCAGAGGCCCAACCCATAATTGCTGTTTTTTTGCCTATTTCAGTGTTTCGAAGAAACGGAATATCAAACGGAGTCCAAACGGAATAAAATCTTCGGGAACGTGATTTTCTCACCGAACATGATCCAGGAGACTTGGACCCTGCTCCAAGGAACAAAAGAGGTGGCCACGAGGGTGGGGGGCACCCCCCTAGGGGGCGCCCCCTGCCTCGTGGGCCCCTCGTTGCTCCTCCGGCGTACTTCTTCCTCCTATATATACACACGTACCCCCAAACGACCAGAACATGAGCCAAAAACCTAATTCCACCGCCGCAACTTTTTGTATCCACGAGATCCCATCTTGGGGCCTGTTCCGGAGCTCCGCCGGAAGAGGGCCGTCATCACGGAGGGCTTCTACATCATCATAGCCTCTCCGATGAAGTGTGAGTAGTTTACCTCAGACCTTTGGGTCCATAGTTAGCAGCTAGATGGCTTCGTCTCTCTCTTTGAATCTCAGTACAAAGTTCTCCCCCTCTCTTGTGTAGATCTATTCGATGTAATCTTCTTTTTGCGGTGTGTTTGTTGAGACCGATGAATTGTGGGTTTATGATCAAGTCTATCTATGAACAATATTTGAATCTTCTCTGAATTCTTTTATTTATGATTGGTTATCTTTGCAAGTCTCTTTGAATTATCCGTTTGGTTTGGCCAACTAGATTGGTAGTTCTTGCCATGGGAGAAGTGCTTAGCTTTGGGTTCGATCTTGTGGTGTCCTTACCCAGTGACAGAAGGGGCAGCAAGGCACGTATTGCATCGTTGCCATCGAGGATAACAAGATGGGGTTTATTTCATATTGCATGAATTTATCTCTCTACATCATGTCATCTTGCTTAAGGCGTTACTCTATTTTTAACTTAATACTCTAGATGCATGCTGGATAGCGGTCGATGAGTGGAGTAATAGTAGTAGATGCAGAATTGTTTCGGTCTACTTGTCACGGACGTGATGCATATATTACATGATCATGCCTAGATATTCTCATAACTATGCTCAATTCTGTCAATTGCTCAACAATAATTTGTTCACCCACCGTAGAATACTTATGCTCTTGAGAGAAGCCACTAGTGAAACCTATGGCCCCCGGGTCTATTCTCATCATATCAATCTCCATTACTTTATTATTGCTTTGCTTTTTTACTTTGCTTTTACTTTTTACTTTGCATCTTTACCAAAAATATTATATCTATCAGATCTCACTCTCGTAAGTGACCGTGAAGGGATTGACAACCCCTAATCGCGTTGGTTGCGAGTAGCTATCGTTTTGTGCAGGTACGAGGGACTTGAGCGTGGCCTCCTACTGGATTGATACCTTGGTTCTCAAAAACTGAGGGAAATACTTACGCTACTCTGCTGCATCATCCCTTCCTCTTCGGGGAAAACCAACGCAAGCTCAAGACATAGCAAGAAGGATTTCTGGTGCCGTTGCCGGGGAGTCTACGCAAAAAGTCAACATACCAAGTACCCATCACAATCCATATCTCTCGCATTACATTATTTGCCATTTGCCTCTCGTTTTCCTCTCCCCGCAATTCACCCTTGCCGTTTTATTCGCCCTCTCTCTCTCTATCCTCCCTCTCTATTTGCCTCTTTTTGCCCGCTTGCCTCTTGTTTGCTCGCGTGCTAGTTTGTTTGCTTGTCGTCATGGCCAGTCTCATATCTTCCCCGTTGTCTCCCGAGAGTGAAGTTCTAAATTTTAAACAAAGGGAGGGAGAAAATATAAAAGATGCTTGGTATAGAATTTGCAATGCTCAAAATAGATCTACCAGGAAGCAATCTACCTTAGTTCTTCTCCGCAATTTTTATGTAGGTGTTAACCCTTGGTATAGATATATCCTCGATACCATTACCGGAGTGAACTTCTTGGGTAGCCATACTTTTGATTCTTATAATGCTATGCTAAATTTATTTGGCTCACCACCTCTTTTGGTTAATGGAACCACGTTAACTTTGGAGCATGTTATGCAAAGACTTGAAATTATTGAAAATAAAGTTGCTACTATTGAATCAATTGAAAATCTAGATAAAAAGATCCACAATCAAATTACTCAATATGGATATAAGGTAGGAATGACTCTGAAAAATATTAAGGAAAAGGGACCCATAGTTAATGAGAAGATAAACTTAGATTCTACTAGAATTGATAAACTTGAGGGTATCATTACAAACTTGGGAACCGCTTTTTCTTCCGTAATGAATACTACAAGTCCCCTACTAAAATTGCCAAGCTTATGTATGTTCCTAAAAATAAGGGTGAATCATCTACTAAGGAAACTGCGGATCTTAAATTTATAAGTATTCATCCTAATCTTTTTGCTATCATTAAGGAACCGATTGCTACAAATGAATTTTTCAATCTTGTGCCTAAAAGTTTGATAATCACTAGAAAGAAAGAATTCATAAGGGAAATAGATGCCTCATCGAAGAATTGCCTACCAAAGATGGCAATACCTAGATCTATCCTCGCTTTTATGCCTAGCTAGGGGCGTTAAACGATACCGCTTGTTGGGAGGCAACCCAATTTTATTTTTATTCCTTGCTTTTTGCTCCTTCTTAGTAATAAATAAATTATTTAGCCTCTGTTTTGGTTGTGTTTTTTGTGTTTAATTAGTGTTTGTGCCAAGTAGAACTGTTGGGAAGACTTGGGGAAAGTCTTGTTGAACTTGCTGTAAAAAACAGAAACTATAGCGCTCACGAGAACTGCTGTATTTTTTATTTGAAGAGTGCTATTTAGTTAATTATTTTTGAAGATGATTAATAGATAAATTCCTCATTTCCAGCAATTTATTTTAGAATTTTTGGGGTTCTAGATCTTGCGCTAGCTACAGATTACTACAGACTGTTCTGTTTTTGACAGATTCTGTTTTTCGTGTGTTGTTTGCTTATTTTGATGAATCTATGGCTAGTAAAATAGTTTATAATCCATAGAGAAGTTGGAATACATTAGTTTTAAAACCAATATAAATAAAGAATGAGTTCATTATAGTACCTTGAAGTGGTCTTTTGTTTTTCTTTCGCTAAAGGAGCTCACGAGTTTTCTATTTTGAGTTTTGTGTTGTGAAGTTTTCAAGTTTTGGGTGAATTCTTTTGATGGATCATGGAACAAGGAGTGGAAAGAGCCTAAGCTTGGGTATGCCCATGGAACCCCCAAGATAATACAAGGACACCAAAAAGTCAAAGCTTGGGGATGCCCCGGAAGGCATCCCCTCTTTCGTCCACTTTGATCGGTAATTTACTTGGAGCTATATTTTTATTCACCAACATGATATGTGTTTTGCTTGGAGCGTCTTGTATTATTTGTGTATTTGTGTCTTAGTATGCCACAATCATCCTTGCTGTACACACCTTTTTATAGAGCCATACATGAATTAAAATTTGATAGAATACTCTATGTGCTTCACTTATATCTTTTGAGCTAAGTAGTTTTGCTCTATGTGCTTCACTTATATCTTTTGAGCGTTATAATTTTGCTCCATGTGCTTCACTTAGATCTTTTAGAGCACGGTGGTGGATTTGTTTTAAAGAAACTATTGATCTCTCATGCTTCACTTAAATTATTTTGAGAGTCTCTTAATAGCATGGTAATTTGCTTAATAATAATATGCTTGGTATTCAAGATTTGTGAAACTTTCTTTTGAGTGTGTTGAATACTAAGAAAAGATTGAAGCATGATAATTGTTTTGAGATATGGAGGTGATAATATTAAAGTCATGCTAGTTGAGTAGTTGTGAATTTAAAGAATACTTGTGTTAAAGTTTGTGATTCCCGTAGCATGCACGTATGGTGAACCGTTATGTGATGAAGTCGGAGCATGATTTATTTATTGATTGTCTTCCTTATGAGTGGCGGTCGGGAATGAGCGATGGTCTTTTCCTACCAATCTACCCCCCTAGGAGCATGCGCGTAATACTTTGCTTTGATAACTTCTAGATTTTTGCAATAAGTATATGAGTTCTTTATGACTAATGTTGAGTCCATGGATTATACGCACTCTCACCCTTCAACCTTTGCTAGCCTCTCTAATACCGCACACCTTTCACCGGTATCATACAGCTACCATATACCTTCCTCAAAATAGCCACCATACCTACCTATTATGGCATTTCCATAGCCATTCCGAGATATATTGCCATGCAACTTTCCACCATCTAGTTCATCATAACACATTCATCATTGTCATATTGCATATCCCGGTACACCGCCGGATGCATTCATATAGAGTCATATTTTGTTCTAAGTATCGAGTTGTAATTGATGAGTTGTAAGAAAAATAAAAGTCTGATGATCATCATTATTAGAGCTTTGTCCCAAGTGAGGAAAGAATGATGGAGACTATGATTCCCCCATAAGTCGGGATGAGACTCCGGACGAAAAATAAATAAAAGAGGCCAAAGAAGCCCAAATAAAAAGAGGCCATAAAATAAGAAAAGGAGAAAAGGCCCAAATAATAATAATAATAAAATATATATGAGAGAAAAAGAGAGAAGGGACAATGTTACTATCCTCTTACCACACTTGTGCTTCAAAGTAAAACCATGATCTTCATAGTAGAGAGTCTCTCATGTTATCACTTTCATATACTAGTGGTAATTTTACATTATAGAAGTTGGCTTGTATATTCCAGTGTTGGGCTTCCTCAAATTGCCCTAGGTCTTCATGAGCAAGCAAGTTGGATGCACACCCACTTAGTTTCGTTTTGAGCTTTCATATACTTATAGCTCTAGTGCATCCGTTGCATGGCAATCCCTACTCACTCACATTGATATCTATTGATGGGCATCTCCATAGCCCGTTGATACGCCTAGTTGATGTGAGACTATCTTCTCCTTTTTGTCTTCTCCACAACCACCATTCTATTCCACCTATAGTGCTATATCCATGGCTCACGCTCATTTATTGCATGAAGATTGAAAAAGTTAGAGTATGAAACAATTGCTTGGCTTGTCATCAGGGTTGTGCATGATTTAAATACTTTGTGTGGTGAAGATAGAGCATAGCCAGACTATATGATTTTGTAGGGATAACTTTCTTTGGCCATGTTATTTTGAGAAGACATAATTGCTTTGTTAGTATGCTTGAAGTATTATTATTTTTTATGTCAATATAAACTTTTGTCTTGAATCTTTCTAATCTTAATATTCATACCACAATTAAGAAGATTTGCATTGAAATTATGCCAAGTAGCACTCCGCATCAAAAATTCTCTTTTTGTCATTTACCTACTAGAGGACGAGCAGGAATTAAGCTTGGGGATTTCTGATACGTGTCCAACGTATATATAATTTTTGATTGCTCCATGCTATATTATCTACTGTTTTGGACTATATTGGGCTTTATTTTCCACTTTTATATTATTTTTGGGACTAACCTATTAACCGGAGGCCCAGCCCAGAATTGCTGTTTTTTTGCCTATTTCAGTGTTTCGAAGAAACGGAATATCAAATGGAGTCCAGACGGAATAAAATCTTCGGGAACATGATTTTCTCACCGAACATGATCCAGGAGACTTGGACCCTGCTCCAAGGAACAAAAGAGGCGGTCACGAGGGTGGGGGGAGCACCCCCTGCCTCGTGGGACCCTCGTTGCTCCTCCGGCGTACTTCTTCCTC
Source organism: Triticum dicoccoides (assembly GCF_002162155.2). Classification (NCBI taxonomy): domain Eukaryota; kingdom Viridiplantae; phylum Streptophyta; class Magnoliopsida; order Poales; family Poaceae; genus Triticum; species Triticum dicoccoides. Next base: position 660,849,063 of record NC_041384.1, read on the forward strand.
CTATATATACACACGTACCCCCAAACGATCAGAACATGAGCCAAAAACCTAATTCCACCGCCGCAACTTTCTGTATCCACGAGATCCCATCTTGGGGCCTGTTCCGGAGCTTCGTCGGAAGAGGGCCGTCATCACGGAGGGCTTCTACATCATCATAGCCTCTCCGATGAAGTTTGAGTAGTTTACCTCAGACCTTCGGGTCCATGTTAGTATCTAGATGGCTTCTTCTCTCTCTTTGAATCTCAATACAAAGTTCTCCCCCTCTCTTGTGGAGATCTATTCGATGTAATCTTCTTTTTGCGGTGTGTTTGTTGAGAACGATGAATTGTGGGTTTATGATCAAGTCTATCTATGAACAATATTTGAATCTTCTCTAAATTCTTTTATGTATGATTGGTTATCTTTGCAAGTCTCTTCGAAGTATCCGTTTGGTTTGGCCAACTAGATTGGTAGTTCTTGCCATGGGATAAGTGCTTAGCTTTGGGTTCAATCTTGCGGTGTCCTTACCCAGTGACAGAAGGGGCAGCAAGGCATGTATTGCATCGTTGCCATCGAGGATAACAAGATGGGGTTTATTTCATATTGCATGAATTTATCTCTCTACATCATGTCATCTTGCTTAAGGCGTTACTCTGCTTTTAACTTAATACTCTAGATGCATGCTAGATAGCGGTCGATGAGTGGAGTAATAGTAGTAGATGCAGAAGCTTTTCAGTCTACTTGTCACGGACGTGATGCCTATATACATGATCATGCCTAGATATTCTCATAACTATGCTCAATTCTGTCAATTGCTCAACAGTAATTTGTTCACCCACCATAGAATACTTATGCTCTTGAGAGAAGCCACTAGTGAAACCTATGGCCCCCGGGTCTATTCTCATCATATCAATCTCCATTACTTTAATCTTGCTTTGCTTTTTTACTTTGCTTTTACTCTTTACTTTGCATCTTTACCAAAAATATTATATCTATCAGATCTCACTCTCGCAAGTGACCGTGAAGGGATTGACAACCCCTAATCGCGTTGGCTGTGAGTAGCTATCGTTTTGTGCAGGTACGAGGGACTTGATCATGGCGTCCTACTGGATTGATACCTTGGTTCTCAAAAACTGAGGGAAATACTTACGCTACTCTGCTGCATCATCCCTTCCTCTTCGGGGAAAACCAACGCAAGCTCAAGATGTATCACACCACATAAAGGGCTTATATGAGAAAAATCACATTGAATATCCAGGAGGTAGAACCGTCCCAGGGATATTCAAATAATGTAAATGGTTAGTCCATAATAACAGTAATCATAATCATCATGAGTCACAAGTCATGATCCATGTTTTGGTTTAGCAATCTTTCCTCCGAAGACCGACACTAAGACCGACACTTGACCCATCCCAGACTGTAGTCCTTAACCATGGACACAGCTATTCGAATAGATATAATCTCTGCAGAGGGTGTACTCATTACCCATGAGCAACGGATTCCTTTAGTCCATTGGAACTAATTCCGTCTACAGTCTTTTAATCGAAAACACACTTGACCGCACACACCAGCCTAACTTACCGGTGTCTGGAATCACCCACGACACTCGTCAAGCGAAACTCTAAGTGGGAAGGCTACAACCTCGACTAGCATGGGATCACAAATTTATAACGCGTGCAACTAGGGGAGCTACCCCCTCGGCTCCAACCGGAAACACCCATGCCCCTGGACCAGGTGGCATGCCTACCGGATGCAGTCGGTATCTTCCACCATGGCCTCTCTGTATGGTGTGTGCTAGGAAAGGGGTTGACAACTTACTGAACCGTACCCTACCTATGGCAGGGACAAGTGGTAGTACGAAACAAGTATGGGGGTTACTGGAACAAGAATCGATCTATGGTCGACTCAGGAGGTTAAAGCATTTCCTGCATGATAAGTATAAGAAATATATTTCACCCAATCAGACAGAATCACCACTCATCATACCTCCCCATGCCCTACTGGACATAACCGTCTCGACAAAGGATTAGGGACAAGCTCGTGTCTACCCAAGACAGAGGCTTTCCCGGATTCCTTCCGGTAGGCATGAAAGGCATACGAGGGTGGTCACTATCAGAAGCATATCAAAATCCTAACAGCAAGGAATCATCACTATGCACTCATGAATACGATCGTGACACCACATAAAATATCGAATACTTCACGTCAAGGTGGTGTCATATTTGCATCAAATGACACACAACAAATATTATGCCGGGGTTCAGAATGCTTGCCTTCAAGAGTATGCAAGTGGGGGTGCATTTTTTGAAAGTTGCCTCCCTCTCCAAAATCCTATTTAAGAAAAATTTAAATTAACACATAGTTTCAAAACACTACAAAAAAGTTGCTTGGAAAGTTTTCAAATAAATATGAAAATAAACTAGACAAAATTTGAGAAACAACAAAGAAAGAATCAAATCAATTGGACTTATATTTAAAAAGTTATAGCCAGTCAAAGTTTATTAAAAAAAATCTGTTTTTAATAAAAATCAGAAAAAGAAAACGTTTCGGCAGCACTTACGTTTTCCTCTAGCGAAGGCGTATTTGGAGGATTGCGCTTCCACTTAAAACACGCTTCGGCGGGGCTGGGTCGCTGACAGTGGGTCCATCGGGCCCACTTGTCAGGTTTGACCAGTCGCCCGCGCCTCCTTCCTCCTCTGGCTAAGCAGAGGCGGCGCTCCGACGATCACCGTCGACGAACGGCGGCTCCCCATGGGGTTCCGAGGGCAGGGATGGATCCGCCAGTCCAGGGCGGTCCTCCCAGTGGTCGAAGGGCTGATGGGGACGAAGGGAGTCGCCGGCGGCGAGCTCCACGGCGGACGGTGGCTTCGGGAGGATTGGGGTCTCGAGCTACGGTGGCTCCCGATCGTGTTTGAGAGGTGGGGTGGCTCCGCAAGGTCAAGGGGAGTCGAACGGTGGCGCTGGATGGACCGGGGAGGCTCTACTCATGACGCACGACACCGGAGCGTGGCGGCGGCCGAACTGGCCGGAGACGAGGAAGACGACCTCCCCTCTGTCGATTGCTGGCTATGGGAGTACTAGGGGAATGGCCTGAGGTTGCCTGGGGGTTTGGATGAGCTCGAGGGTCCCTATTTATAGCGGTTGAGGTCGGTTCCGACGGCGGCCGTGGATAGGAACGACGAACCGCCGTTCTGTAGCAGGCAGGGCGACATGGCGGCGATGGGCGCTAGCGGACGGCTCGAGGATGAGCTCGAGCTGTTCCAGAGGGCAGCTGGCGGGCTGGAGTGGCTCGGGCGGCGCCGTCCATGGCAGAGGCCTGCTGCGGCCGTCGGCGGCTTGCGGTGTTGGCGCTGTGGAGTGCTAGGAGGGGGCTAGGGCAGGTCTGCGACAAGGGAGGGGTCGGGGCGCACTGGTTGCGAGCGGGAATGGATCAAAACGGGCACGGGGAGGCGGCAGCGGGACGCGGCAACTCGGGCGCACACACGTGCAAAACGCGCGCTCTGGCCGCGCCCAGAGCACGCACGCGAGGTGCTCGGCAAAATGCCAAGGCATGCCAGGAGGCTTGGATGAGGCTGGTAGTTAACAGGTTTAGGTTAGTGGAGGCTAGGAGATTAGTGGACATGCTGGTTAGTCAAAGCAAGCAGGTCCAACGTGCAAACTAAAAATTATGCCAAATCTGGCCATGCACACAAGGTGTTTGACAGAATGCCAGGGGCTTCTAGGCATCTCCTATGGTGGCCAGAAACTCCAGATCATAGTCTCTTTAGATGTAGGTGATGGTGGCAAGGTTAGTTTGGTAAGACCAGAAACTTGTTAGTGCAAGTTTTTGAGAAAACCAAATCTGGACAGAAAATGAAAGGCATTATTGCATGGACCAAAAATACTCCAATGGGTCCAATCTCCTGGACTCAAGGGTTTGGTAGGGTGGTTTACAAGCACGAGAAAGATCAAGGGCAATAGGGTAAGATAAAATGTGGTTGCAGTAGAAAACACCCAACTGGACCAGAGAGCAAAAGAGGATGATTTGCTCAAATTTTCCAAAGAACACCAGTGGGTTTTTGCCTAAAGTTGAATTATATACTCCGACTAACATCCCCTAATTTTGGTGGAAACTTTAAAGAAATAATTAAATAGGTTGTAGTGCAAATCACAAACTGGACCAGATTTGAAAATTTGGGGTAGGGCTCAAAATTTTCAAATGACTAAAAGAGATTTTTGCATAAAAGTGATGTGGGAACATCACATGACATCCCCAAATTTTGGTGGGGGATTTTAAAGAATTATTTGAAAGGGTTGTAGTGCAAATGGGACCCTAAAACTTATGAAAAATCATTTTTAAAGAAATAAAGCTCAGGGAAAATAATTGTAAAAATAATTCCACTGATAAAAAGAAATGGTCTTGGGAAGATATACAAGTCCAACAATATTTTTGGAAAGTTTTCACTTGGGGTAAAAACTCCATAATTCAGGGGAAAAGAGTGGTTCTGAAACCAAAGGAAATCCAGAAAATAAAAATTTAATTTACCAAGGCAAAATTTTAATTAATAAATCATGGTTAAATTTTTGGGGTGTTACAGTCACCGGGATCAAGCACCGTAAGATCGAACCCATCACAAAGCACCTCTTCCCATTGCAAGATAAATAGATCAAGTTGGCCAAACAAAACCCAAATATCGGAGAAGAAATACGATGCTATAAGTAATCATGCATATAAGAGATCAAAGAAGACTCAAATAACTTTCATGGATAAAAACATACATCTGATCATAAACTCAAAGTTCATCGGATCCCAACAAACACACCACAAAAAGGAGTTACATCATATGGATCTCCAAGTGACCATTGTATTGATAATCAAGAGAGAGAGAGAGAGAGAGAGAGAGAGAGAGAGAGAGAGAGAGATGAAGCCATCTAGCTACTAACTACGGACCCGAAGGTCTACAAAAGACTACTCACGCATCATCGGAGAGGCACCAATGAGGATGACGAACCCCTTCGTGATGATGTCTAGATTGGATCTGGTGTTTCTGGAACTTGCGGCAGCTGGAATTGATTTTTATTGAATCCCCTAGGGTTTATGGAATATTGGGGTATTATGGAGCAAAGAGGCATTGCAGGAGGCCACGGAGGTGGGCACAACCCACCTAGGCGCGCCTGGGGGCCCAGGCGCATCCTGGTGGGTTGTGCCCCCCTCGGGGCACCCCCCAGGTGCTTCTTCAGCCCATTGGGTGTCTTCTGGTCCATAAAAATTCCACAAAAAATTTCGCTGCGTTTGGACTCTGTTTGGTATTGATTTTTTGCAATGTAAAAAGCAAGCAAAAAACATCAACTGGCACTTGGCACTATGTCAATAGGTTAGTACCAAAAATGATATAAAATGATTATAAAACATCCAAGAATGATAATATAACAACATGGAACAACCAAAAATTATAGATACCTTGGAGACGTATCAAGGATCCCACTCCTGAGGCTCCGCCTGTGCTGCAACTAGGTTGTTCCGGTAGGCGACGATGTCCTCAGGCATAATCCTATATCCGCCCCTTGCAATAGGATCAAAAAAAGCAAGTGTAGGCAATGGAATAATATCACGAGTGTTTTCACTAAAAACCAGGTTATAAGGAATAGGAATGTTAGTGTAATCACCTGCAATAAACTGGTGGTGTTCCATGGCCGCACGATCTAGGTAAACCTTGGGCAAAGGATAATCATGCTGGCGTATCTGAACGTTAAAGTGAGTAGACAAGCGAGTAGCAAAAATACCACCATGTATTTTTCCCTTGGATTTGTTAATGTGGAGGTGACGTGCCATAGTAACTCCCAAGCTATAAGTGTTGTCGTCGTGAAGTGCGCGACATAAAACAACAAAGTCTGGAGCATTGTGTGCACCTACTTTCTCTCTAGCAAGCAAATACTTCGCAATGAATAAAGCAAAATAATGCACAACAGGAAAGTGTATGCTAGTGGCAGTTGATAACCCACAAGTATAGGGGATCGCAACAATTTTCGAGGGTAGAGTATTCAACCCAAATTTATTGATTCGACACAAGGGGAGCCAAAGAATATTCTCAAGTATTAGCAGCTGAGTTGTCAATTCAACCACACCTGAAAGACTTAATATCTGCATCAAAGTATTTAGTAGCAAAGTAGTATGGAAATAACGGTAACGGTGGCAAAAGTAACAATAGCAGTTTTTGTAGCAACGGTAACAGTGGCAACGGAAAAGTAACTAAGCAAAGATCAATATGTGAAAAAGCTCATAGGGCAATGGATCAGTGATGGATAATTATGTCGGATGTGATTCCTCATGCAACAGGTATAACATAGGGTGACAGAGAACTAGCTCCAGTTCATCAATGTAATGTAGGCATGTATTCCGAATATAGTCATATGTGCTTATGGAAAAGAACTTGCATGGCATCTTTTGTCCTACCCTCCCATGGCAGCGGGGTCCTATTGGAAACTAAGGGATATTAAGGCATCCTTTTAATAGAGTACCAGACCAAAGCATTAACACTTAGTGAATACATGAACTCCTCAAGCTACGGTCATCACCGGGAGTGGTCCCGATTATTGTCACTTCGGGGTTGCCGGATCATAACACATAGTAGGTGACTATTGACTTGCAAAATAGGATCAATAACTCACATATATTCATGAAAACATAATAGGTCCATATCTGAAATCGTGGCACTCGGGCCCGAGTGACAAGCATTAAGCATAGCATAGTCATAGCAACATCAATCTTAGAATATAATGGATACTAGGGATCAAACCCTAACAAAACTAACTCGATTACATGGTAAATCTCATCCAACCCATCACTGTCCAGCAAGCCTACGATGGGATTACTCACACACGGCAGTGAGCATCATGAAATTGGTGATGGAGGAAGGTTGATGATGACGATGGCTACAGATTCCTCTCTCCGGAGCCCCGAACGGACTCCAGATCAACCCTCTTGATGAAGGTTAGGCCTTGGCGGCGGCTCCATATCGTAAAACATGATGAATCCTTCTCTCTGATTTTTTCTCCCCGAACGTGAATATATGGAGTTGGAGTTGAGGTCGCTGGAGGTCCAGGGGGCCCATGAGGTAGGGGGCGCGCCCAGGGGGGGCACCCTGCACCCTCGTGGATAGGGTGTGGGCCCCCTGATGCTGATTCTTTTGCCAGTATTTTTTATTAATTCCAAAACATGTCTCCGTGGATTTTCAGGTCATTCCGAGAACTTTTATTTCTACACAAAAATAACACCATGGCAGTTCTGCTGAAAACACAGTCAGTCCGGGTTAGTTCCATTCAAATCATGCAAGTTAGAGTCCAAAATAAGGGCAAAAATGTTTGGAAAAGTAGATACATTGGAGATGCATCAACTCCCCCAAGCTTAAACCTTTGCTTGTCCTCAAGCAATTCAGTTGACAAACTGAAAGTGATAAAGAAAAACTTTTACAAACTCTGTTTGCTCTTGTTGTTGCAAATATGTAAAGCCAACATTCAAGTTTTCAGCAAAGATTATGAACTAACTATATTCACAATAACATTTAGGTCTCATGTTTACTCATATCATTGGCATAATCAACTAGCGAGCAATAATAATAAATCTCGGATGACAACACTTTCTCAAAACAATCATAATATGATATAACAAGATGGTATCTCGCTAGCCCTTTCTGAGACCGCAAAACATAAGTGTAGAGCACCCCTGAAGATCAAGGACTGACTAGACATTGTAATTCATGGTAAAAGAGATCCAGTCATACTCAATGTAAATTAATAGCAATGCATGCGAATGACAATGGTGCTCTCCAACTGGTGCTTTTTGATAAGAGGATGATGACTCAACATAAAAGTAAATAGATAGGCCTTCGTAGATGGAAGTAGGGATTTGTAGAGGTGCCAGAGCTCAAGTTTTGAAACAGAGATAAATAATATTTTGAGTGGCATACTTTCGTTGTCAACATAACAACCAAGAGATCTTGATATCTTCTGTGCTACACACGTTATAGGCGATTCCCAAACAGAATGGTAAAGTTTATACCCCCACCACCAACAAGCATCAATCCATGGCTTGCCCGAAACAATGAGTGCCTCCAACTAACAACACTCCTGGGGGAGTTTTGTTTGCAATTATATTGATTTGATTTGAGCATGGGACTGGGCATCCCAGTTACCGACGATTTTCTCGTGAGTGATGAGCGGAGTCCACTCATCGTGAGAATAACCCACCTAGCATGGAAGATATAGACAACCCTAGTTGATACATGAGCTATTTGAGCATGCAAAACAAAATTTCATTTGAAGGTTTAGAGTTTGGCACATACAAATTTACTTGGAACGGCAGGTAAATACCGCATATAGGAAGGTATGGTGGACTCATATGGAATAACTTTGGGGTTTATGGAAGTGGATGCACAAGTAGTATTCCCGCTTAGTACAAGTGAAGGCTAGAAAAAGACTGGGAAGTGACCAACTAGAGAGCGACAACAATCATGAACATGCATTAAAATTAATCAATAATGAATGCAAGCATGAGTAGGATATAAATCACCATGAACATAAATATCATGGAGGTTATGTTGATTTTATTTCAACTACATGCATGAACATGTGCCAAGTCAAGCCACTCAAATCGTTCAAAGGAGGATACCACCCTATCATACTACATCACAACCATTTTAATAGCATGTTGGCACGCAAGGTAAACCATTATAAACTCCTAGCTAATTAAGCATGGCATGAGCAAATATAATCTCTAATTGTCATTGCAAAGATGTTTCATTCATAATAGGCTGAATAAGGAACGATGAACTAATCATATTTACAAAAACAAGATATGTCGAGTTCATACCAGCTTCTCTCATCTCAATCAGTCCAACATATATTATCATTATTGCCTTTCACTTGCACGACCGAACGGTGTGGATAATAATAATAGTGCACATGCATTGGACTAAGCTAGAATCTGCAAGCATTTAATACGAGGGAGAAGACAAGGTAATATGGGCTCTTGGTTAAATCAACAATAATGCATATGGGAGCTACTCAACATTTTCATCATGGTCTTCTCCTCTCGACCCCAAAGAAAAGAAAATAAATAAAACTATTTACACGGGAAAGCTCCCAACAAGCAAAAGAAGAATGACAAATCTTTTTCGGTTTTCTTTTAATTACTACTACTACAGGCATGGAAAGTAAACTAGCTAAAAGCGACAACTAATTTTTTTGTTTTTTCTTAAGGTTTTTCAGACACACAAGAAGAAGGCTTAGAAAAGAAAATAAACTAGCATGGATAGTATAATGAAAAAGTAATGAACACCGACAACTGGCATGAGTGTGTGAACAGGAATGTAATGTCAGTGAGAAATACATACTCCCCCAAGCTTAGGCTTTTGGTCTAAGCTGGTCTATGGCCACTGCTGGCCTGGTGGATATCCAAAGTTGTAGCTGGAATCGTACTGAGACGCAACAGCTACTGCCTCAAGAGCTGCAGCTTGGAGGCAAGCTGCCTCCGTCCTCCTCTCATACTCGTTCGCCTCCTCCATGGTTATCACATATCTCCCTTTTTCCTGAAAGTTAAAGAAAGTAGGAGCAGGGAGGACAACATGGACAGTGCGCTGTCTGTCAAAGATTATTTGGTACTGGAGGAACTGTTCATTCCTCTCAAGAAACTTATGGCGAACATAACATTATAATCTAGATAAGCAAGAGGCAACTCTATATCGTTTCCATGTATGGGTACATCAAGATAATTAGCTACACGAGTTGCATAAATTCCACCAAACAAATCTCCACTTATACCGTTAAGATGCAACCTTCGTGCCATAATGGCCCTGTAGGATCGAAAGTATGTCTAGAGGGGGGGGGTGATTAGACTACTTGACCAAATAAAAATCTAGCCATTTGCCAATTTTAGTTCTTGGCAGATTTTAGCTATCTTAGCACAAGTCAAGCAATCTCCACACAATTCAAGCAAGCATGCAAAAGAGTATATGAGCAGCGGAAAGTAAAGCATGCAACTTGCAAGAATGTAAAGGGAAGGGTTTGGAGGATTCAAACGCAATTGGACACACAGATGTTTTTGTCATGGTTCCGATAGGTGGTGCTGTCGTACATCCACGTTGATGGAGACTTCAACCCACGGAGGGTAACGGTTGCGCGAGTCCATGGAGGGATCCACCCACGAAGGGTCCACGAAGAAGCAACCTTGTCTATTCCATCATGGCCGTCGCCCACGAAGGACTTGCCACACTAGCGGTAGATCTTCACGAAGTAGGCGATCTCCTTGCCCTTACAAACTCCTTGGTTCAACTCCACAATCTTGTCAGATGCTCCCAAGTGACACCTAGCTAATCTAGGAGACACCACTCTCCAAGAAGTAACAAATGGTGTGTTGATGATGAACTCCTTGCTCTTGTGCTTCAAATGATAGTCTCCCCAACACTCAACTCTCTCTCACAGGATTTGGATTTGGTGGAAGGAAGATTTGAGTGGAAAGCAACTTGGGGAAGGCTAGAGATCAAGATTCATATGGTTGGAATGGAATATCTTGACCTTAACACAAGTGTAGGTGGTTCTCTCTCAGAAAATGTGTATTGGAAGTGTAGGTATGTTCTGATGGCTCTCTCTGCAAATGAAGAGTGGGTGGAGGGGTATATATAGCCTCCACACATAATCTAACCGTTACACACAATTTGCCAAACTCGGTGGGACCGAATGGTTAAACTCGGTCGGACCGATTTAGCAAACCTAGTGACCATTAGGATTTTCGGTGGGACTGAGATGCAACTCGGTAGGACCGATATGGTTAGGGTTAGGGCATAACGTAATCTCGGTGTGACCGATTACACAAACTCGGTGGGACCGATTTTGGTAATAAGCTAACCAGAGAGTTGGTCAGGTAAACTCGGTGGGACCGATTTGCTCATCTCGGTGAGACCGAAATGTTACAAAAGGGAAACAGAGAGTTTACATTGCAATCTCGGTGGGACCAATCGCTCATCTCGGTAAGACTAAAATGTTACGAAGGGAAATAGAGAGATTACAATCCCATCTCGGTGAGACAGAGATCCCTATCAGTGAAACCGAATTGCTAGGGTTTGTGGCAGTGGCTATTGTTGGGGAACGATGCAGAAAACAAAAATTTTCCTACTCGTTTCACCAAGATCATCTAGGAGTTCATCTAGCAACGAGTCATTAGATGCATCTACGTACCTTGTAGATCGCGAGCGGAAGCGTTCAAAGAACGGGGATGATGTAGTCGAACACGACGTGATTCGAATCACCGGAGATCCTAGCACCGAACGGACGGCACCTCCGCGTTCAACACACGTACGGAACAGCCACGTCTCCTCCTTCTTGATCCAGCAAGGGAGGGAGGAGAGGTTGAGGGAGGGAGAAGGAGGCAACCAAAGGCCAAGGACTCAAGGTATGAAGTCCCTCCTCTCCCCCACTATATATAGGGGTGCCAAGGGGGGTGGTGCGCAGCCTAGGAGATCCAATCTCCTATGGCCGGCGGCCAAGGGGAGGTTTCCCTCCCCCCCAAGGCACCTAGGAGGTGCCTTCCACTAGTAGGACTCCTCCCCCTTGGAAACCCTAGGCGCATGGGCCTTGTGGGGCTGGTGCCCTTGGCCCAAGCAGGCCAAGGCGCACCCCCTACAGCCCATGTGGCCCCCGGGGATGGGTGGCCCCACCCGGTGGGCCCCCGGGACCCCTCCGGTGGCCCCGGTACAATACCGATAACCCCGAAACTTGTCCCGATGCCCGAAACAGGACTTCCCATATATAAATCTTTACCTCCGGACCATTCCGGAACTCCTCGTGATGTCCGAGATCTCATCCGGGACTCCGAACAACATTCGGGTTACTGCATATACATATCCCTACAACCCTAGCGTAACCGAACCTTAAGTGTGTAGACCCTACGGGTTCGGGAGACAAGCAGACATGACCGAGACGACTCTTCGGTCAATAACCAACAGCGGGATCTGGATACCCATGTTGGCTCCCACATGCTCCACGATGATCTCATCAGATGAACCACGATGTCGAGGATTCAATCAACACCGTACGCTATTCCCTTTGTCTATCGATATGTTACTTGCCCGAGATTCGATCGTCGGTATCCCAATACCTCGTTCAATCTCGTTACCGGCAAGTCACTTTACTCGTACCGTAATGCATGATCCCGTGACCAGACACTTGGTCACTCTGAGCTCATTATGATGATGCATTACCGAGTGGGCCCAGTGATACCTCTCCGTCATACGGAGTGACAAATCCCAGTCTTGATCCATGTCACCCAACAGACACTTTCGGAGATACCCGTAGTCTACCTTTATAGTCACCCAGTTACGTTGTGACGTTTGGCATACCCAAAGCACTCCTACGGTATCCGGGAGTTACACGATCTCATGGTCTAAGGAAAAGATACTTTGACATTGCAAAACTCTAGCAAACGAACTATACGATCTTGTGCTATGTTTAGGATTGGGTCTTGTCCATCACATCATTCTCCTAATGATGTGATCTCGTTATCAATGACATCTAGTGTCCATAGTCAGGAAACCATGACTATCTGTTGATCAACGAGCTAGTCTACTAGAGGCTTACTAGGGACATGTTGATGTCTATTATTCACACATGTATTACGATTTCCAGATAACACAATTATAGCATGAATAAAGACAATTATCATGAACAAGGAAATATAATAATAATGCTTTTATTATTGCCTCTAGGGCATATTTCCAACAGTCTCCCACTTGCACTAGAGTCAATAATCTAGTTACATTGTGATGAATCGAACACCCATGGAATTCTGGTGTTGATCATGTTTTGCTCTAGGGAGAGGTTTAGTCAACGGATCTGCTACATTCAGGTCCGTATGTACTTTACAAATCTCTATGTCTCCATCTTGAACATTTTCACGAATGGAGTTGAAGCGACGCTTGATGTGCCTTGTCTTCTTGTGAAACCTGGGCTCCTTGGCAAGTGCAATAGCTCCAGTGTTGTCACAGAAGAGCTTGATCGGCCCCGACGCATTGGGTATGACTCCTAGGTCGGTGATGAACTCCTTCACCCATATTGCTTCATGTGCTGCCTCTGAGGCTGCCATGTACTCCGCTTCACATGTAGATCCCGCCACGACGCTTTGCTTGCAACTGCACCAGCTCACTGCCCCACCATTCAAAATATACACGTATCCGGTTTGTGACTTAGAGTCATCCAGATCTGTGTCGAAGCTAGCGTCGACGTAACCCTTTACGACGAGCTCTTCGTCACCTCCATAAACGAGAAACATTTCCTTAGTCCTTTTCAGGTACTTCAGGATATTCTTGACCGCTGTCCAGTGTTCCTTGCCGGGATTACTTTGGTACCTTCCTACCAAACTGACGGCAAGGTTAACATCAGGTCTGGTACACAGCATGGCATACATAATAGAACCTATGGCTGAGGCATAGGGGATGACGCTCATCTCTTCTATATCTTCTGCCGTGGTCGGACATTGAGCTGAGCTCAATTTCATACCTTGCAACACAGGCAAGAACCCCTTCTTGGATTGATCCATATTGAACTTCTTCAATATCTTATCAAGGTATGTGCTTTGTGAAAGACCTATGAGGCGTCTCGATCTATCTCTATAGATTTTGATGCCTAATATATAAGCAGCTTCTCCAAGGTCCTTCATTGAAAAACTTTTATTCAAGTAGGCCTTGATGCTATCCAAGAGTTCTATATCATTTCCCATCAACAGTATGTCATCTACATATAGTATGAGAAATGCTATAGAGCTCCCACTCACTTTCTTGTAAACGCAGGCTTCTCCATAAGTCTGTGTAAACCCAAACGCTTTGATCATCTCATCAAAGCGAATGTTCCAACTCCGAGATGCTTGCACCAGCCCATAAATCGAGCGTTGGAGCTTGCACACTTTGTCAGCATTCTTAGGATCGACAAAACCTTCCGGCTGCATCATATACAATTCTTCCTTAAGGAAACCATTAAGGAATGCCGTTTTGACGTCCATTTGCCATATTTCGTAATCATAGAATGCGGCAATTGCTAACATGATTCGGACGGACTTCAGCTTCGCTACCGGTGAGAAAGTCTCATCGTAGTCAACCCCTTGAACTTGTCGATAACCCTTAGCGACAAGCCGAGCTTTATAGATGGTCACATTACCATCCGCGTCTGTCTTCTTCTTAAAGATCCATTTATTTTCTATGGCTCGCCGTTCAACGGGCAAGTCAGTCAAAGTCCATACTTCGTTTTCATACATGGATCCTATCTCGGATTTCATGGCTTCTAGCCATTTGTCGGAATCCGGGCCCGCCATTGCTTCTTCATAGTTCGAAGGTTCACCGTTGTCTAACAACATGATTTCCAAGACAGGGTTGCCGTACCACTCTGGTGCAGAACGTGTCCTTGTGGACCTTCGAATTTCAGTAGGAGCTTGATCAGAAGTATCTTGATCATTATCATTAACTTCCTCTCTAGTCGGTGCTGGCACCTCAGGAACATTTTCTTGAGTTGCGCCATTTTCCGGTTCAAGAGGCAATACTTCATCAAGCTCTACTTTCCTCCCACTTACTTCTTTCGAGAGAAACTCTTTCTCCAGAAAGGACCCATTCTTGGCAACAAAGATCTTGCCTTCGGATCTAAGGTAGAAGGTGTACCCAATAGTTTCTTTTGGGTACCCTATGAAGACGCATTTTTCCGATTTGGGTTCGAGCTTTTCAGGTTGAAGTTTCTTGACATAAGCATCGCATCCCCAAACTTTTAGAAACGACAGCTTAGGTTTCTTCCCAAACCATAATTCATACGGTGTCGTCTCAACGGATTTCGACGGAGCCCTATTTAAAGTGAATGCGGCAGTCTCTAAAGCATAGCCCAAAAAGAAAGCGGTAAATCGGTAAGAGACATCATAGATCGCACCATATCTAACAGAGTGCGATTACGACGTTCGGACACACCATTACGCTGAGGTGTTCCAGGCGGCGTGAGTTGTGAAACTATTCCACATTTTCTTAAGTGCGTGCCAAACTCGTGACTCAAGTATTCTCCTCCACGATCTGATCGCAGAAACTTGATTTTCCTGTCACGTTGATTTTCAACCTCACTCTGAAATTCCTTGAACTTTTCAAAGGTTTCAGACTTGTGTTTCATTAAGTAGATATACCCATACCTACTTAAATCATCAGTGAGGGTGAGAACATAACGATAGCCACCGCGAGCCTCAACACTCATTGGACCGCACACATCGGTATGTATGATTTCCAATAAGTCGGTTGCTCGCTCCATTGTTCCTGAGAACGGAGTCTTGGTCATTTTACCCATAAGGCATGGTTCGCACGTGTCAAATGATTCATAATCAAGAGACTCTAAAAGTCCATCAGCATGGAGCTTCTTCATGCGTTTGACACCTATGTGACCAAGGCGGCAGTGCCACAAGTATGTGGGACTATCATTATCAACTTTACTTCTTTTGGTACTCACATTATGCACATGTGTAGCATCACGTTCGAGATTCATAAAGAATAAACCATTCACCATAGGAGCATGACCATAAAACATATCTCTCATAAAAATGGAACAACCATTATTCTCAGATTTAAAAGAGTAGCCATCTCGAATTAAACGAGATCCCGATACAATGTTCATGCTCAAAGCTGGCACTAAATAACAATTATTAAGGTTTAAAACTAATCCCGAAGGGAGATGCAGAGGTAGCGTGCCGACGGCGATCACATTGACCTTGGAACCATTCCCGACGCGCATCGTCACCTCGTCCTTTGCCAGTTTCCGCTTATTCCGCAGCCCCTGCTTTGAGTTACAAATGTGAGCAACTGCACCGGTATCAAATACCCAGGAGCCACTACGGGCACTAGTAAGGTACACATCAATTACATGTATATCACATATACCTTTGGTTTTGCCGGCCTTCTTATCCGCTAAGTACTTAGGGCAGTTCCGCTTCCAGTGACCGCTTCCCTTGCAATGAAAGCACTCAGTCTCGGGCTTGGGTCCATTCTTTGGCTTCTTCCCGGCAGCTTGCTTGCCGGGCGCGGCAACCCCCTTGCCGTCCTTCTTGAAGTTCTTTTTACCCTTGCCTTTCTTGAACTTAGTGGTTTTATTGACCATCAACACTTGATGTTCTTTCCTGACTTCTACCTCTGCTGATTTCAGCATAGCAAATACTTCAGGAATGGTCTTTTCCATCCCCTGCATATTGAAGTTCATCACAAAGCTCGTGTAGCTTGGTGGAAGCGACTGGAGGATTCTGTCAATGACCGCATCATCCGGGAGATTAACTCCCAGCTGAGTCAAGCGGTTATGCAACCCAGACATAGTGAGTATGTGCTCACTGACAGAACTGTTTTCCTCCATCTTACAGCTGAAGAATTTGTCAGAGACTTCATATCTCTCGACCCGGGCATGAGCTTGGAAAACCATTTTCAGCTCTTTGAACATCTCATATGCTCCATGTCTCTCAAAACGCTTTTGAAGGCCCGGCTCTAGGCTGTAAAGCATGCCGCACTGAACGAGGGAGTAGTCATCGAAACGTGCCTGCCAAGCGTTCATAACGTCTTGTTCCGCAGGGAGAACGGGTGCGTCACCAAGCGGTGCTTGTAGGACATAATCTTTCTTGGCAGCTATGAGGATGATCCTCAGGTTCCGAACCCAGTCCGTATAGTTGCTGCCATCGTCTTTCAGCTTAGTTTTCTCTAGGAACGCGTTGAAGTTGAGGACTACGTTGGCCATTTGATCTACAAGACATATTGCAAAGATTTTAGACTAAGTTCATGATAATTAAGTTCAACTAATCAAATTATTAGTGAACTCCCACTTAGATTAGACATCCCTCTAGTCATCTAAGTATTACATGATCCGAGTTAAACTAGACCGTGTCCGATCATCACGTGAGACGGACTAGTCAACATCGGTGAACATCTTCATGTTGATCGTATCTTCTATACGACTCATGCTCGACCTTTCGGTCTTCTGTGTTCCGAGGCCATGTCTGTACATGCTAGGCTCGTCAAGTCAACCTAAGTGTTTGCATGTGTAAATCTGTCTTACACCCGTTGTATGTGAACGTCTGAATAAAACACCCGATCATCACGTGGTGTTTTGAAACAGCGAACTGTCGCAACGGTGCACAGTTAGGGGAAACACTTCTTGAATTTTATTGTGAGGGATCATCTTATTTACTACCGTCGTTCTAAGTAAACAAGATGCAAAACATGATAAACATCACATGCAATCAAATAATAAACGTGACATGATATGGCCAATATCACACAGCTCCTTTGATCTCCATCTTGGGGCTCCATGATCATCTTGTCACCGGCTTGACACCATGATCTCCATCATCATGATCTCCATCATCATGTCTCCATGAAGTTGCTCGCCAACTATTACTTCTACTACTATGGCTAACGCGTTTAGCAATAAAGTAAAGTAATTTACATGGCGTTTCTCGATGACACGCAGGTCATTAAAAGAATAAAGACAACTCCTATGGCTCCTGCCGGTTGTCATACTCATCGACATGCAAGTCGTGAATCCTATTACAATAGCATGAACATCTCATACATCACATATAGATCATTCATCATTCATCACAACTTTGGCCATATCATATCACAAACCACTTGCTGCAAAAACAAGTTAGACGTCCTCTAATTGTTGTTGCAAGTTTTTACGTGGCTGAATTAGGGTTCTAGCAAGAACGTTTTCTTACCTACGTTAAAGCCACAACGTGATTTGTCAACTTCTATTTACCCTTCATAAGGACCCTGTTCATCGATTCCGCTCCAACTAAAGTAGGAGAGATAGACACCCGCCAGCCACCTTATGCAACTAGTGCATGTTAGTCGGTGGAACCGGTCTCACGTAAGCGTACGTGTAAGGTTGGTCCGGGCCGCTTCATCCCACAATACCGCTGAAGCAAGAAAGGACTAGTAACGGCAAGAAAGTTGACAAATCTACGCCCACAACAAATTGTGTTCTACTCGCGCAAGAAGAACTACGCATAGACCTAGCTCTGATACCACTGTTGGGGAACGATGCAGAAAACAAAAATTTTCCTACTCGTTTCACCAAGATCATCTAGGAGTTCATCTAGCAACGAGTCATTAGATGCATCTACGTACCTTGTAGATCGCGAGCGGAAGCGTTCAAAGAACGGGGATGATGTAGTCGAACACGACGTGATTCGAATCACCGGAGATCCTAGCACCGAACGGACGACACCTCCGCGTTCAACACACGTACGGAACAGCCACGTCTCCTCCTTCTTGATCCAGCAAGGGAGGGAGGAGAGGTTGAGGGAGGGAGAAGGAGGCAACCAAAGGCCAAGGACTCAAGGTATGAAGTCCCTCCTCTCCCCCACTATATATAGGGGTGCCAAGGGGGGTGGTGCACAGCCTAGGAGATCCAATCTCCTATGGCCGGCGGCCAAGGGGAGGTTTCCCTCCCCCCCAAGGCACCTAGGAGGTGCCTTCCACTAGTAGGACTCCTCCCCCTTGGAAACCCTAGGCGCATGGGCCTTGTGGGGCTGGTGCCCTTGGCCCAAGCAGGCCAAGGCGCACCCCCTACAGCCCATGTGGCCCCCGGGGATGGGTGGCCCCACCCGGTGGGCCCCCGGGACCCCTCCGGTGGTCCCGGTACAATACCGATAACCCCGAAACTTGTCCCGATGCCCGAAACAGGACTTCCCATATATAAATCTTTACCTCCGGACCATTCCGGAACTCCTCGTGACGTCCGGGATCTCATCCGGGACTCCGAACAACATTCGGGTTACTGCATATACATATCCCTACAACCCTAGCGTAACCGAACCTTAAGTGTGTAGACCCTACGGGTTCGGGAGACAAGCAGACATGACCGAGACGACTCTCCGGTCAATAACCAACAGCGGGATCTGGATACCCATGTTGGCTCCCACATGCTCCACGATGATCTCATCAGATGAACCACGATGTCGAGGATTCTATCAACCCCGTACGCTATTCCCTTTGTCTATCGATATGTTACTTGCCCGAGATTCGATCGTCGGTATCCCAATACCTCGTTCAATCTCGTTACCGGCAAGTCACTTTACTCGTACCGTAATGCATGATCCCGTGACCAGACACTTGGTCACTCTGAGCTCATTATGATGATGCATTACCGAGTGGGCCCAGTGATACCTCTCCGTCATACGGAGTGACAAATCCCAGTCTTGATCCATGTCACCCAACAGACACTTTCAGAGATACCCGTAGTCTACCTTTATAGTCACCCAGTTACGTTGTGACGTTTGGCATACCCAAAGCACTCCTACGGTATCCGGGAGTTACACGATCTCATGGTCTAAGGAAAAGATACTTTGACATTGCAAAACTCTAGCAAACGAACTATACGATCTTGTGCTATGTTTAGGATTGGGTCTCGTCCATCACATCATTCTCCTAATGATGTGATCTCGTTATCAATGACATCCAGTGTCCATAGTCAGGAAACCATGACTATCTGTTGATCAACGAGCTAGTCTACTAGAGGCTTACTAGGGACATGTTGATGTCTATTATTCACACATGTATTACGATTTCCAGATAACACAATTATAGCATGAATAAAGACAATTATCATGAACAAGGAAATATAATAATAATGCTTTTATTATTGCCTCTAGGGCATATTTCCAACAGCTATGACATTTGAAACTCGGTGGCGCCGGATAGAAAGAATCGGTGGGGCCGAGTTTGACTTTTGGTTTAGGTCATATGTGGATGTGGGAAGGTAGTTGAGGGTTTTGGAGCATATCACTAAGCACTTTGAGCAAGCAAGCCATTAAGCAACACCTCATCCCTCCTTGATAGTATTGGATTTTCCTATAGACTCAATGTGATCTTGGATCACTAAAATATAAAATGTAGAGTCTTGATCTTGAAGCTTGAGCCAAACTTTTTGTCCTTAGAATTTTGAGGGATCCACTTTTCTCATCCATGCCATGCCATTCATTGAGCTTTTCCTGAAATATTAATCTTGGAATAATGTTAGCTCAATGAGCTATATGTTGTTAGGAATTACCAAAACCACCCGGGGATAGTTGCACTTTCAATCTCCCCCTTTTTGGTAATTGATGACAACATATAGATCAAAGCTTCGACAAATAATAATAAGAGTGAAAGATATTGTCGCTTTGAGAAGTATGTGAAAAGCAAGAGCTCCCCCTAAATTTGTGCATATCTTAAGATTTGCTTGGACTGCAAATGCACAATGAGTTAGGATCATGGGTTACTCTTCCATGTCACATACATCTTGGTGGAGCGCTCAAAATGATAAGAATTAAATACATGCACTCATCACCAAGCAAAGTGAATGATCATATAATGATAAGTAAGATAATATCATCTAACAAGCATAAGTGTAGCTTATGATCAACCACATGATCATCAATGTCTCACAGATAATAGCATAGTATCTCAAGCAATCAAAAGACAAACAAAGTTCAACCACCAAAGCAAGAGAGAATAAAAAGCAACGCTCTCTCTCGCGCCTATGATATATACATTTTTCTCCCCCTTTGGCAACAAGTGACCAAAAAGTTCATAGAAAATGCATAGCACTAGAACGTCTCTCAGGCTTGGTCTTCAGGTGGTGGTGTCCGGAGAACTCCAAGGACGAAGGCTTCAGTCGAAGTAGATGGAGCTGATGGGGTAGGTGCTGGAGCTGGTGGCACTGAAGCTGTAGCTGGTGCAGATGTAGTGGCTCTAGTGTCTGGTATAGGCACTGCAGCAGATCTCTGAGCTCGAGGCACTCTGGCAAATGCATCAGTGGTTGTCTTGCCCTTCCTCTCCTGCATGTCATCCTGTAGCTGCTCCACAACAGACTGAATCTTAGTTACTTTGACATCTAAATC
This sequence comes from Triticum dicoccoides, assembly GCF_002162155.2. Classification (NCBI taxonomy): domain Eukaryota; kingdom Viridiplantae; phylum Streptophyta; class Magnoliopsida; order Poales; family Poaceae; genus Triticum; species Triticum dicoccoides. Next base: position 660,869,953 of record NC_041384.1, read on the forward strand.
ATGGAATTTTTGTTCCACGATTCTTTCCAGGCTCTCCTGGTTTTGAGTTAGGGTGGCCAACCCCTTCTCAATCCTCAGAGATGATGCTATCAAGTAACCAAGCAGGTCCTGCTTGCTTTTCAAAAAGTACTCAGATGCCTCCTCTTGAGTTGGCATCTTGGCAGCCTTCTCTTTCTTTGCCTTCTCCTTCTTTGCTTGTGCTTGCACTGAGGAGGGTTCATCTTCATTCATCACAACTTGGTTGTCCTCGAAGTCAGGATAGATAGGCAAGTGTTCCTTATCCAACAAGTATGTGACTGTGCCCATCTTTGAGTTTATCAACTCCTGGATCTGTGGGGCATATCCACAACTTCTTTTCTGGTCAGCTGCAGTCCTCTTGATAGTCTTAACTATAAGGCTCATAACCTTGAACTTCTGTGGCACATCAAATATATGTAGCAAGTTAATTTCATGGCCTCTAATCATTCTGTGATCACCAGACTTGGGCAAGAGAGTGTGCCTAAGGATCCAATTGATTGTAGGTAGCCCTAACAGCAAGTGTTTTATTGACCCAAACTGGTGAGTCTCAAGATCATCTTCAGGAATCTCCTTGTACATATTTGCCATAGAGTTGTGATCCATCTTCTTCTTGGCATAGACATCCAAGTAATCTTCTTCTTCCTTAGGAGCATTGATCAGATTTTCCCATTCCTCAATAGTTGAGTGGTACCTTGTACCTTCAGATATCCATACTATCCTGCCATCTGGATAAAAGTGTGCTGTGGAGTAGAATTGCATTATGAGCTCCTCATTCCACTTTGTGAGCTTCTGCCCAACAAAGTCTGCAACTCCACAAGCACTGAAGCTGTCAAACACACCAGGATAGTGTTCCTCATTTTCCTTCATGTAGGTCCAGTTGACCCACCTCATATCACACACTATAGGCTTCTTGTCCAACAAAATTGTCTCATAGAAATCCCGCTGTTCCTTTGTGTGGAACCTGTAATCAACAACAGTCCTTCTCCTAGTAGCATATGGATCTATCTCTCTCCATTTCCTCAGTCCTGAGTCTCTCCTGATCTTCATGTTCTCAGCCACAGGATGAGCATCATTGTGGTCTGGAATTTTGGCTTCAATTTTCTCAGAACATGCTCTTCATCTTCTTCTTCAGCAACAGTCTCAGGCACTGGGGCCTTGTTCTTCTCAGCAGCTGGTATGTTTCTGGTATTTCTCTTTGGTGCAGTCTTGGGCTTGGAGGCAGCTTTGGGTGCTTCTTTGGGCTTTGATGATGCAGCCCCTGTCCTGATAGCATCACCCATAAGCTTCTGTGCCTTGGGTGCTAGTGTAGCAACCTCTTCTTCCTCTTCTTATTCCATCATGGAAGCCTTTCCAATCACTCTGGCCATGGTCTTCTTGACCCTTTCCTTCCTTTTCTTTCCTTCTGCAGCAGGCTCTTTGGGTTGAGATTCCAAAGATGCTTGAGAGGATGCTCTGGCCTTAGACATTGGTTGTCTTCCTACTGGCCTTTTGATCTTCATCCCTGGCTTAACTGCAGCTGAGTTGTACTCCTTCTTAACCACTTTCTTCTTTGATGTGGCCCCATCTTCAGTGGCCACATAGTCTTCATCCTCAAACTCTGAAGTTTTCTTCTTGCTTGCTCTAGTGGCAGCCTTTGACAAATTGCTTGGGGTGCTCCTGCTACCATCATCTGAACTGCTAGAGGGACTAGTGCCCTCACTCAGGTGAACCTGCTCCTCTGACCTGTTCTGGCTGTCACTCTGGTCAGACATGTTGCAAACACTGACAGCAGACCCTGTGAATAGATATAGATGAGATAGAGTGGATGAGCATCACAAAATGCAGAGGTTTTTGCAAAAGAATGAGTCAAAAACTTAGTTTTAGTTTTCCACAGAAAGCATTTCAGATCAACCGATTTGCAAACTCGGTGATACCGAAGCAGCTGTTGGAACTTAAACTAGTGAACTCAGTCAGACCGAGTCACAGTTTGGTGGCACCGAGACTGCTAGGGTTTCACAAAGTCCTGAACTTGATCACACTGATTTGCAATTCTCGGTCAGACCGAGAACCACATGTGCAATGGCCTTGGCCGAATTGGTGGAACCAAGTTTTGCAACCCGGTGGGTCTGAGATGGTTTCGGCAGAAACCTAACCCTAAATTTTCGATTCAACTCTAATCTACGAAGTGTTTTGGCTGGATAGAAGCGTTTCAATCGTGGTAAGAATCATAATGAACACAATGTGCTAGGAATCGGACAGGGATAGCACTGTGATCGAGTCCATACCCTAGTTCGGCGATGAACTCGCTACGGCGGGGAAGAATTCCATTGACGGCGGCAGAGACCAGCGACAGGAGGCGGCTAGTGACGAGGAGGACGATCCGGAGACCCAGGAGGCAGAGCGAGCTATGCGCGGGCGAAGGGGTTTCGGAGAAATTTCCAAAATTTCGCCCGTGAGTATATATAGCCCGACCGTGTCGGTGTGACCGAGTGGAACAACTCGGTGGCACCGAGATGCATAACTGTTGACAGTTACAGCAACTCGGTGTGACCGAAAAGTTCAAATCGGTTGCATCAAGATTGAAAACCTAGATCGACTTAGTGATCTCGGTATGACCGAAATGGATGAATCGGTCAGACCGAAACGCACAAAGAAGTTTAAGTCTATGACGAATCGGGGACTCCGAGTGCTCCTCACACAGAGTGGTTCGAATCTGACTTGATCAAATTTTGTGATGTAGCATGAACAGAGTTTGAGACAAAAAAAGCATAGATAGCTAGAGAGGGTTCTTAGGCATTCTTGTCCATCCACTTGGCAAAAGAAAACCAATCAATCAAAACAACAAGTGGATGTCCTCGAATGAGAAAAATATGCAATCAACATGTTCACACAATAAAATGGCAATTGAAATATGTGGCAAAGCATGCACAACCAATTCTAGCATCTATCAAACAATTTGCGATGACTAGGTCATCTATATATGAGTATATTGACTTAGGAGTCAAATGAGAACATTTGATCATAGGTCATACTCATCGTTTAAGCACAAGTGGGGTTACCACTTTTACATAAAGCATTGTTGTGTTCACACCATTAGAGTTGCTTTAGCTCAATTCTTAGAGTAAAGCTCCCCCTAGATGTGAGATCCCCCCTAAGAGGGATGAACTAACCTTGGGTTTTGTTGATGATGACTTCATGTAGATTTTGAATATGTGGATGCTCAATGTTGATGTAGATCATTTGGAGCTATCCATTGGAGTGAGTTGCACTTTCAGTACCTACACGGGTTAGTCCCACAAGGAACAAACAAGGATATCCATAGACATAGAGTGATGCACACACAAGATGATGTCTATGAAAGCTTTTAGGTTACCTTGTCCCTTGTCTTACCAACAAGAGGGTTTGTGACTCCTTGAACTAGTGCAAGATGTGGAAGTTGATTGCACTTGTTCTTGCCAAGATGATAAGAGTGAAGTATGTTAGCGGAGTCACCCTCAAGAACTCTCAAGTTCTTCTTCTTTGGGATCCACACCATCTTGATGGGAATCCTCGGTGTTGTAGTTGTACTTGATGAAGTGGAACTTGAAGTAGTCTTGGGAACCCACTTGACCGAGGCCTTAGGAGCTTCTTCAAATGCATCAATTTCCTCTTGAAGCTTGTCCTTGCCTTTTTGCTTGTGGTCTTGTGGTGGAAGATCATCTTGAGCTTGTGTCCCTTTGAGAGAAGTAGGATCATACTCCTCTTGTTGAGGAACAAACTTTGTCTTGGGGTATTGATCTTCTTCCCACTCAACTCCATTGGCATTGAACTTTCGTTCAAAACAAACACCTTGATTCTTCCGGTGCCTTCCTTGCTTGCGTACAATTTCCTCGAATTGCTTACTTCTGGCAAGGCTCTTGTAAACACCTTTCTCTATAATTCCCTTCAATAAGCTATTTTCTTGCTCAAGTGTAACTTGGCTAAGAGAATCATTAGTGGAATCAAGAGAACTACTAGAAGCAACAATATTGGATTTAGCATGATTATTGTTACTACTAGAGGAAGAATCTTTCTTGTTCTTGTTACTAGACTTGACTTGAGGCATGTAAGTGGATAAGAGTAAATGCTTGGCAATGTAAGAAGAACTATTCTTGCGAAGATCATCATTGATTGCTTTTAAGAACTCATGCTCTTTCTCAAGGTTGAGCTTTTCAAAGCGCAATTTCTCATGAGTGCTTAAAAGTTCTCGATGATCTCCTAAGATAGTTTCATGAGCTAACTTAAGAGTGTTTAGTTCTTTAGTTAGAGACTCAATCTTCTCCTTATCATTGTCATTCGTTTTATCTTGATTAGCATGATTAATTGACGTTTCATCATAGTATTCATCACTAGAGTTGTCAACAAGTAAATCATCATCACCTAACAAGTCATCTTCGTCACTATTGAAATCAACATACTTGGGGTGTGATACCTTTGGGTCTTTAGCCATGAAGCATGTTCCAACTCCTTCATTTGGTGAGTCAAATATGTCGTAGGAGTTGGTTGTCACAAGTTCTAGACCGGCAACACCTTCATCTTGAGTATATTCGGAGTCGGAGTGATAGCTTCTCTCGGAGTGGTTGTCGGAGTCGGAGCCGGATACCCATTCACCAACATGAGCTTGGTGTCTTCGTTTTGTGTAGCTCCTTGATGACTTGTCCTTTCTTTCCGAATCCTTGCTTCTCCGTGAGGGTCTTCGTTCATAACGATCATCTCTACTCCTTCTTTCTCTAGATGGTGATTCTTCTCTTCTACTTCTTCTCTTGGGAGAATCTTCTCTTCTCTTGTAGGTGGCCGTACACTCATTGGAATAGTGTCCGGGCCTTCAACAATTGTAGCAGTTTCGCTCTCGACTAGAAGATCTTTTGTCATTGTAGGACCTTGATTTGGAGCTTCTCTCTTTGCTTCTACTCTTGTAGAACTTGTTGAAGTTCTTCACCATTAAGCTCAGTTCTTCATTGAAGGTTTGTTTCTCACTCGATGATGTGGGGGCTTCACATGAGGCTTTGAAAGCACCACTTGATTTGTTGTGAAGTTCCTCTTTATCCTTGAGTGACATCTCATGAGCAACTATTCTTCTGATGACTTTCGTTGGCTTGAGATCTTTGTAATTTGGCATCATTTGGATCAATGTGCACACGGTATCATATTTTCCATACAAGGCTCTTAGGATCTTCTTGATGATGAATCTATCGGTCATCTCTTCACTCCCTAAGCCGGCAATCTCATTTGTGATAAGAGCAAGCCTAGAGTACATTTCAGCAACACCTTCACCATCCTTCATTTTGAACTTGTCAAGTTGACTTTGAAGCACATCCAACTTGGATTCCTTGACGGAGTCAGTACCTTCATGCATGTCAATCAAAGTATCCCAAATTTCCTTTGCATTCTCAAGACGGCTGATTTTGTTGAATTCTTCGGGGCACAATCCATTGAAGAGGATATCACAAGCTTGAGCATTGTATTGTAGAATCTTCAACTCATCCGCGGTAGCTTCACGATTCGGTTCTCTCCATCAAAGAATTCACCTTGCAAGCCAACACACACAATAGCCCAAACGGCGGGGTTATGTCCAAGAATATGCATTTTCATCTTATGCTTCCAACTAGCAAAATTAGTACCATCAAAGTAAGGACCTCTACGGTGATAATTTCCCTCGCTAGACGCCATACTCTCCTAGGTTGTGAAACCAAGGCTATGACCAACAAAAGCTATGAAAATCAAAGCAAATGGAGACCAAAGCTCTGATACCACTTGTAGGATCGAAAGTATGTCTAGAGGGGGGGGGTGATTAGACTACTTGACCAAATAAGAATCTAGCCTTTTCCCAATTTTAGTTCTTGGCAGATTTTAGCTATCTTAGCACAAGTCAAGCAATCTCCACACAATTCAAGCAAGCATGCAAAAGAATATATGAGCAGCGGAAAGTAAAGCATGCAACTTGCAAGAATGTAAAGGGAAGGGTTTGGAGGATTCAAACGCAATTGGAGACACATATGTTTTTGTCGTGGTTCCGATAGGTGGTGCTATCGTACATCCACGTTGATGGAGACTTCAACCCACGGAGGGTAACGGTTGCGCGAGTCCATGGAGGGCTCCACCCATGAAGGGTCCATGAAGAAGCAACCTTGTCTATTCCATCATGGCCGTCGCCCACGAAGGACTTGCCTCACTAGCGGTAGATCTTCACGAAGTAGGCAATCTCCTTGCCCTTACAAACTCCTTGGTTCAACTCCACAATCTTGTCGGAGGCTCCCAAGTGACACCTAGCCAATCTAGGAGACACCACTCTCCAAGAAGTAACAAATGGTGTGTTGATGATGAACTCCTTGCTCTTGTGCTTCAAATGATAGTCTCCCCAACACTCAACTCTCTCTCACAGGATTTGGATTTGGTGGAAGGAAGATTTGAGTGGAAAGCAACTTGGGGAAGGCTAGAGATCAAGATTCATATGGTTGGAATGGAATATCTTGACCTCAACACAAGTGTAGGTGGTTCTCTCTCACAAAATGTGTATTGGAAGTGTAGGTATGTTCTGATGGCTCTCTCTGCAAATGAAGAGTGGGTGGAGGGGTATATATAGCCTCCACACAGAATCTAACCGTTACACACAATTTGCCAAACTCGGTGGGACCGAATGGTTAAACTCGGTCGGACCGATTCAGCAAACCTAGTGACCGTTAGGATTTTCAGTGGGACTGAGATGCAACTCGGTAGGACCGATATGGTTAGGGTTAGGGCATAATGTAATCTCGATGTGACCAATTACACAAACTCGGTGGGACCGATTTTGGTAATAAGCTAACCAGAGAGTTGGTCAGGTAAACTCGGTGGGACCGATTTGCTCATCTCGGTGAGACCGAAATGTTACAAAAGGGAAACAGAGAGTTTACATTGCAATCTCGGTGGGACCGATCGCTCATCTCGGTAAGGCCGAAATTACGAAGGGAAACAGAGAGATTACAATCCCATCTCGGTGGACCGAGATCCCTATCGGTGAAACCGAATTGCTAGGGTTTGTGGCAGTGGCTATGACATTTGAAACTCTGTGGCGCCAGATAGAAAGAATCGGTGGGGCCGAGTTTGACTTTTGGTTTAGATCATATGTGGATGTGGGAAGGTAGTTGAGGGTTTTGGAGCATATCACTAAGCACTTTGAGCAAGCAATCCATTAAGCAACACCTCATCCCTCCTTGATAGTATTGGATTTTCCTATAGACTCAATGTGATCTTGGATCACTAAAATATAAAATGTAGAGTCTTGATCTTGAAGCTTGAGCCAAACTTTTTGTCCTTAGAATTTTGAGGGATCCACTTTCCTCATCCATGCCATGCCATTCATTGAGCTTTTCCTGAAATATTAATCTTGGAATAATGTTCTCAATGAGCTATATGTTGTTAGGAATTACCAAAACCACCCGGGGATAGTTGCACTTTCAGGCCCCCATGTTATATTGTTTATCACCTAATACCGCACTCTTGAGGACACTAAGATTTGGAACGCACATGTGACAAGCCTCATCTTTACCGTTAATGCATCTACCTACAAAGAGAGAAAAATAATGTATGGAAGGGAAGTGAATGCTCCCTATGGTAGGTTGTGTGATTTCTCTAGATTCCCCCACAGTGATACTAGCAAGAAAGTTTTTATATTCAGATTTGCGAGGTTCACTAACATTGCCCACTGCGGGAGTTTACAAGCAGTATCAAAATCTTCTTGGTCCATGGTATATGATTTATCATAAAGATCGAATAAAATAGTGTGAGAATTGCGCGAGGAAGTAAATTTAAACCTCCTAATGAAGGAACCAGTTACGTAGTGGTACTATGGACACTTAGCTGACTCGAAGTCCTCAAGAACAGCATTACGCACATACGCGTCAAATTTGTCCTTGATGCCTGCCTGGACCATAAACTCCTCTGACGGCCATTCACAAGGCCGCACTTGAGCTTCCCTCGGTGGTTCATTGTCCAGCTCACGTATCGCGAGCCTCGGTCCTTGCTTCCTTGAGGAACCACCTTGGTACATTTTCCTTTGCATTTTTCTTTCTTTGAAAAATTTCTGAAATTTTCAGTGACTCAAAATAAAAGTGAACCAAACTCAACAAGATTGATAGCAACTACTCCCACAAGTGCCTAGAGGCTACACCATGCATTAAAACTACTTTGGACCATATAAATTTGACATGCAAGCTCAAGAAGAGGGTCTCCTTAGCAGCAAAAATTTGCAATAAATAAAGCACTAGAACAAAAACTAATTGGACTATTGGAGGGGTCACATACCGAAGAACAATCTCCCCAAACAATTTTGTAAATGGAGCTTTGAGCAAGGAGATAAAAAATGGCAGCAAGATGAGCTAGAACACGGGTTTGAGCTATGGTAGGATTTTTTCTGGAGGAAGACGAAGTGAGTGGGTGCTGGAATAAGTGAAGGGGGTCCACGTGGGGCCCATGAGGCAGGGGGCATGCCCCAGGGGGATGGGCGCGCCCTGCACCCTCATGGCCAAGTGGTGGCCCCCCCTGGTGTGTTCTAAGTGCAAGTAATTCTTAAATATTCTACAAAAAATCATATTTCATTTTGGGGTATTTTTTATTACAAGGATAATTCAGAAAATAGACATAAAATACTGTGTTTGCTTTATTTAATCTAAATAACAGAAAGTAAAAGGAGGGTACAGAGAGTTGTGCTTTCTAACTTCACCCATCTCATGTTCATCAAAAGGGATCCACTAACAAGGTTGATCAAGTCTTGTTAACAAACTCTTTTCGAATCGCATGAAACCAGAGAATTTTCGAATAACACTAGGTTACCTCAACAGGGATATGCATGTCCCCAACAATAAGAATATCATAATTCTTCTTGACAGTAGGAAGAGGAAATTCAAAATCTCCAATAGTAATTGATAACCCACAAGTATAGGGGATCGCAACAGTTTTTGAGGGTAGAGTATTCAACCCAAATTTATTGATTCGACACAAGGGGAGCCAAAGAATATTCTCAAGTATTAACAGTTGAGTTATCAATTCAACCGCACCTGAAAGACTTAATATCTTCAGCAAAGTATTTAGTAGCAAAGTAATATGGAAGTAACGGTAGCAGTGGCAAAAGTAATAGTATTGGTTTTGTAGTGATTGTAGCAGTAGCAACGGTAAAGTGAATAAACAAAGAGCAATATGTGAAAAGCTCGTAGGCAATGGATCAGTGATGGATAATTATGTCGGATGCGATTCCTCACGCAATAGTTGTAACATAGGGTGACACAGAACTAGTTCCAGTTCATCAATGTAACGTAGGCATGTATTCCGAATATAGTCATACATGCTTATGGAAAAGAACTTGCATGGCATCTTTTGTCCTACCATCCCTTGGGAGCGGGGTCCTATTGGAAACTAAGGGATATTAAGGCATCCTTTTAATAGAGTATCGTACCAAAGCATTACACTTAGTGAATACATGAACTCCTCAAACTACGGTCATCACCGGTAAGTATCCCGATTATTGTCACTTCGGGGTTAACGGATCATAACAAATAATAGGTGACTATAGACTTGCAAGATAGGATCAAGAACTCACATATATTCATGGAAACATAATAGGTTCAGATCTACAATCATGGCACTCGGGCCCTAGTGACAAGCATTATGTATAGCAAAGTCATAGCAACATCAATCTCAGAACATAGTGGATACTAGGGATCAAACCCTAACAAAACTAACTCGATTACATGATAAATCTCATCCAACCCATCACTGTCCAGCAAACCTACGATGGAATTACTCACGCATGACGGTGAGCATCATGAAATTGGTGATGCAGGAAGGTTGATGATGATGATGGCGACGGATTCCCCTCTCCGGAGCCCCGAACGGACTCCAGATCAGCCCTCCCGAGAGAGATTGGGGCTTGGCGGTGGCTCCGTCTCGTAAAACGTGATGAATCCTTCTCCCTCATTTTTTCCTCCCCAAACATGAATATATAGTTGGAGTTGCGGTCGGTGGAGTACCAGGGGGCCCACGAGGCAGGGGGCGTGCCCAGGGGGTAGGCGCACACCCCACCCTCATGGACAGGGTGTGGGCCCCCTGGCCTTGATTCTTTCGCCAGTATTTTTTATATATTCCAAAAATATTCTCCATTGATTTTCAGGTCATTCCGAGAACTTCTATTTCTGCACAAAAATAACTCCATGGCAATTCTGCTGAAAACAGCATTAGTCCGGGTTAGTTCCATTCAAATCATGCAAGTTAGAGTCCAAAACAAGGGCAAAAGTGTTTGGAAAAGTAGATACGTTGGAGACGTATCAACTCCTCCAAGCTTAAACCTTTGCTTGTCCTCAAGCAATTCAGTTGAGAAACTGAAGTGATTAAGAAAAACTTTACAAACTCTATTTGCTCTTGTTGTTGTAAATATGTAAAGCCATCATTCAAGTTTTTGATACGTCTCCAACGTATCTACTTTTCCAAGCACTTTTGCCCTTGTTTTGGACTCTAACTTGCATGATTTGAATGGAACTAACCCGGACTGACGCTGTTTTCAGCAGAATTGCCATGGTGTTATTTTTGTGCAGAAATAAAAGTTCCTGGAATGACCTGAAACTTCACGGAGAATATTTTTGGAATATATAAAAAATATCGGCGAAAGAATCAAGGCCAGGGGGCCCACACCCTGCCCATGAGGGTGGGGGGCATGCCTACCCCCTTGGGCGCGCCCCCTGCCTCGTGGGCCCCCTGACGCTCCACCGACCTCAACTCCAACTCCATATATTCACGTTCGGGGAGAAAAAAATAAGAGAGAAGGATTCATCGCGTTTTACGATACGGAGCCGCCGCCAAGCCCTAATCTCTCTCGGGAGGGCTGATCCAGAGTCCGTTCGGGGCTCCAGAGAGGGGAATCTGTCACCATCATCATCATCAACCTTCCTCCATCACCAATTTCATGATGCTCACCGCCCTACGTGAGTAATTCCATCGTAGGCTTGCTGGACGATGAAGGGTTGGATGAGATTTATCATGTAGTCGAGTTAGTTTTGTTAGGGTTTGATCCCTAGTATCCATTATGTTTTGAGATTGATGTTGCTATGACTTTGCTATGCTTAATGCTTGTCACTAGGGCCCGAGTGCCATGATTTCAAATCTGAACCTATTATGTTTTCATGAATATATGTGAGTTCTTGATCCTATCACCTATTATGTGTTATGATCCGTTAACCCCGAAGTGAGAATAATCGGGATAATTACCGGTGATGACCGTAGTTTGAGGAGTTCATGTATTCACTATGTGTTAGTGCTTTTGTAGCGACCCGACCTCAGACGGTCAAGTCTCTGTGCTTTAGTGTCATCCCTGGATCGATAATGCTGACACACAGTTCTTGAAGGATTTATAACAGAGTAGCAATCACGCACTTATTACATGGAATGTCTCAAAATAGAACTTATTACAATGAATATGGCTTAAGGCCATCTAATATGATAACATCGTAAGGCTTGGAAGATAAAGTGAGTCCATCAACTCCAAAGGCATAGCTGAGCTGCACAGCAACGACCTAACAAACCTTACCCCTCGTCTGAAAACTCTGCAACATAATACGTTGCAGCCTGAAAACGGGTCAGCACATGGAATATGCTGGCAATATAACACAGTAGAGCAAGAACAGAATAATGCTATCACTACATGCATATTTGGCTGGTGGAAACGCTCTATGGTTATAGTTTTGCGAAAAGCCAATTTTCCCTACAACAAAGGAATAGATTTTATTTAACTATCATGGTAGTTGAAACATCATTGAGAAGGTTCCGCCAAATCAATCCCAATTAAAAGTAATTATCAATCCAACAATATTAAATTTGAGTGATGAGATACATATGATAATCCAAGTACTAGATACTCAAGATGTCCACAACCGGGGACACAGCTAACCATGATTAGATTGTAAACTCTGCAGAGGTTTGCGCACTTTTCCCAACAAGACTCAATCTCCTCCGTTGGATTTCTCGCACTACATGATGTTTGAGAAACGGATGACCGAGACACAGTCTTTCGGAAGCATTAACTCTCTACTCTGGATAGACCGTACCACCTACAACCCACTACATCTGCTAGTCTACCTCTTCGAGAGCTTCACGCAACTTACTTAACTATGCCAGAGCCCATAATGGCTTGTGGCTGCACACAGAAGTTTCTCGCATGAAATATCTCAGTTCCCTTTGAGCCTAGGTGGCGGACCTTAGGATTATCACGCGGGTACTCCAGGATATCCTAGGACAACACTGGATTCTCCAGGTGCCCGACAAGCAATCCACCTGGATGTGTATTAAAGTTGCCACCTTATGTTGAACCATTAATTAACAATCTCACATCTGTCATGGATTCACTCACCCAAACCACGTCTACGAGCATAGCATAGCAAAATAAGCAATACGTAGAAGTAACACCCAAGGGTTTGATAATAACAGGGCGATAGGTTCTACCTCATCAACTACTTCCCAAACCCACATGTTATATCACAACCTAATCATGCAATGTTTGAGGATTGGAACTAATGCATAAAAACTGGGTGATAAAGGGGTATGATCAAAGTGTTACTTGCCTTGCTAATGATCCGCAAAACCTAGAGACTCGTAGTAGCACGGTTCACACTCCGGGTGTTCTATCGCAAACAAAAAATATCGTACATAAGCAATCAAGCAAAGAAGCACGGGTAAAACACAAATAAGAAGATCTAACCAGAAAGTTCAACTTAAGAACTCTGGTTTGCAAAAAGAATCAAATCAAACGGAGCAACGAAACCCAAACTGCGAAAGAAACAAGATCCAATTACTAATCTGTACTAAAGTCAAATTTTACAATACCAAAACCTTGTTCAAGTTGGTTAAACATAAAGAGGGCTTCGAGATGAAGATCTAGGCGCTTGAATCGCCTGATTCCGATAAACGAGCGAAAAGGTAAACTGAAACGAAAATCGTTTCAGAAATCGCGATCGAAAATAATCGCGAAAAATCCTAGAAAAAGAAAAACTGACGAATAGGCTAACGAACGAACGTTCATTGTTTGCGGCTAAGGGACGAAAAGCCGTCCGTTAAAACGAACGTACGGACGAACGTCTGCTATATAACTAAACCGAGAAAACCGGCGAACCGATCTATTAATAATAATAAAAAACCGAAGCTAGGGTTTACAAAAGAAAACCGATCGGTTTTTTATTTAAAAAACTGACGGCTACCTCGAACTCCGGCGGGCGGCGGCAGCGACTGGCAGCGCGGCACGGCGGCGTGGGGCAGCAGCGTCGGCGGCGGCGACACTAGGCGGCGGCTCTAGGCGGCGACGGCGGCTCTAGGCGGCGGCGCTAGGGTTAGGGTTTGGGCGGCGGCGGGGCTGGTTGGGCTGCGGTGGGCTAGGCGGCACGGCTTATAAAGAGGGGTTGGGAGGAGTTCAGGCCGGATACGGCCCATAGGTTGGTTTTTTTAAAAATAATTCCGACATGCAGAAAAAGAAAGATAAGAAATACTAAACGGACTCCAAAAATCCCGAAACAATTTTTCCCCGTCCTCTAAAAATAGGCCGGACAAGGTGAACATTTATTTGGGACTAAAATGCAATCTTGAAAAACGCATTTTTCCTAATTCAAATAAAGTAGCGATAAAACTCCGAATAAAAATCTTATTTGATTTTAATATTAAATCTCCAATATTTCTTTATTTTGAGGAAGTCATTTATCCTCTCTCTTTTATTTTTATAAAAGAAATATTTGAAGATAAAATAATTAAAATCAAATGATCCTCTTTTTTTCAAAATTTGAGAAAACTCAAATATGAAAATAACGAAATTCCCAACTCTCTCCATGGGTCCTTGAGTTGCGTAGAATTTCTAGGATCAAGCCAAACAAATATGCAAAAATATGATATGCATGCATGATCTATGTATAACATTCCAAATTGAAAATTTGGGATGTTGCAAGTCTACCCCCCTTAAGATGAATCTCGCCCTCGAGATTCGGGTTGGCTACAAAATAGGTGTGGGTGGTCTTTGCGAAGATCATCCTCCCGTTTGCAGGTGGCTTCATCCTCGGTATGGTGGCTCCACTGAACTTTGCAAAACTTGATAACCTTGCTGCGGGTGACTCGACTGGCAAATTCAAGAATCCTGACTGGCTTCTCCTCATAGGTCAGATCACTGTCCAACTGAATCGCTACCAAGGGCACCTTATCTCTCAGAGGAATATCGGCCATCTCAGCATGACACTTCTTCAACTGTGAAGCATGAAACACATCATGAACGCCTGACAATCCTTCTGGTAACTCCAACTTGTAGGCAACTTCTCCCCTACGTTCCAAAACTTTGTATGGTCCCACAAACCTCGGGGCTAACTTTCCCTTAACTCCAAAACGTTTAACACGTCGCAGGGGTGAAACTCGCAGATATGCTCTGTCTCCGATTTCATAGGCTACCTCCTTGCGTTTTGAGTCTGCATAACTCTTCTGTCGGGACTGAGCTACCTTCAGTCTATCTTGAATCAGTTTAACCTTCTCTTCTGATTCCTTAATCAAATCTAGTCCAAACAACTGGCGGTCTCCAACTTCATCCCACATCAATGGCGTCCTGCACCTTCTTCCATACAGGGCTTCGAAGGGCGCCATCTTCAAACTGGCCTGGTAACTGTTGTTGTATGAGAACTCCGCATAGGGCAGGTTGTCATCCCAACAAGATCCATAATCTAGTGCACAAGCTCTCAACATATCCTCCAGAATCTGGTTGACTCTCTCGGTCTGTCCATCTGTTTGCGGGTGAAAAGCAGTACTAAAATCCAGTATGGTTCCCAAAGTTTGATGCAACTGATTCCAAAACTTTGAGGTAAACTGGGTTCCTCTATCTAATACAATGGTCCTCGGAACTCCATGCAAACATACGATCCTGGTCATGTATATCTTGGCCAACTTCGCACTTGTATAGGTGGTTTTCACTGGGATAAAGTGAGCTACTTTGGTCAAGTGATCAACTACTACCCATATAGAATCATACCCTGATTTGGTCCTGGGTAATCCGGTGATGAAATCCATGCCAAGCTTATCCCACTTCCATTCGGGTATTGTCGGTGTACTAGAATAGGGGTACCCTAGTACCCCGAACTTGTGCACGGGCAATCGCAGCACCCCGCGACAAAGGCTTGCCGGGCGAACGCCAAGATCCCCCAAGGTTCCCTTGGAGCCATCCAAGAACAAAGTATATAAGCTAAGGAGACGAGGCCCCGGCAAGAGGAGCTTGCCGGGAAGGCCAACCAAGGCGCACCAAGGAACTTGCCGCGACGCGCCGCGCGCTCCGGCAAGGCAACAAGGCCCCGGCAAGAGGAGCTTGCCGGGAAGACAAACCAAGGTACCTCGAAGCCCGGTGAGCGACAAGCTTCCGGACCCGACAAGATAACAACAGCGGCAAGGCGCTTGCCACGGCAGGCGGCCACTCTGCGTTCACGCTCCAGCGCACCCACCAACGTGTCGCTCTGGGGGCCTCCCCGGGCATGCGTGGCGGGAGGCTGTGCAGCCAGCGGTGCGCAGTGGCATGCGAAGCTGACAATATCGCCATCGTGGCGAGCGGTGGCGCCCCTAACGGTCCTTTTCTGCACTGTTCGGGCGACTCAGACGGGCATTTAATGCCCTTGTCCCCTGCCGTCAGAGTTAGGTAGGGTGCACTGTACAAGCAACTGTATCAACAACCTCGCTTTTTACATTTTTACCCTCCTCTGCGTTGCCACCTGTCGGTGACCCCTTTAGCATATAAAAGGAGGCCCATGCGCAACATGGAGGGGGTTCGGACAGTTTGCTTCGATTCATTCGTAGCCCAGAGAACATCGTACTCTCACTCGAGAGCAAGAACACCAGATAATACAACCAGACAAGCAGCAGTAGGAGTATTATCTCTTCGGAGAGCTCCGAAGCTGGGTAAACTGCTCGTGTGCCTCGCCCCGATCTGCTCTTTGTGCGATCTCCGCCCCCCGCCGAACCGAAAGGGGCCCGGTCCGCCGGCCCCATAGGTGTTCGAGGATCAGTTTCCCCGACATCTTTGGCGCGCCAGGTAGGGGGCGTCGAGATTGTGTGAACCTGATCCGGTGTTCACACGAGCTAGATCTTCGTTCCCTTCATCAACATGCCACCGAAGAAGAAGACTTCGGCGGCAGCCGCTCCGTCCGCGTCATTTCCGCCACCGTTGGAGCAAACGGGTGGTGGAGTGGACGCCGGCGGAAGAACAGCCGTCGATGAGGGTGCTCACAGTGCTGCCAAGTCCAAGGACAAGACAGCACAGACCTCGGCATCCGTACGCGCACCGCGCCCGTCTCAGGAAGCGCAGGACCAACAACACCATGGCGCTCGCAGCACCATGCGCATGTTAGACCAAGGCCAAGCTGGTGGATCTCAGGGCGCTCAAGAGCAGCATGCACGCCAGCATGCTGGCACGAGCGGGGCACGGTTGCCTGGACGGGATACTACTCCTTCTAACATAGTTAGAAGTTCGAGCACGTCCCGCTCCACGCGCCGTCCGCCACTGCCACCCACCACTCTAGCAGAAGCTTTGGCGCGAGCTCAACTTCTCCTAGATTACCCTCCGATGTCAGACAAGATCGACGAATGGAGAGCCACCATCCAGAGTCTCATCGGCTATGCCAACGGCGACACTCCACGGCGGCTGAGCGCGTCGCCACCGCGGCAGGACCGCCGGACGCGAGCCGGTGGCGACGAAACGGGTGGAGGTGCAACTACCATGCAATCACCGCCCCGAAGGCCAAGATCGCCGACTCGCCGGATCCACCTCGACAGCGACTCCACTACATCGTCGGATCCACGAGCTCGTCGCGATCAGCGCCAAGTTCTTCAGGATCGACAACAAGAAGACGCTCGAACCCGCATCGAGCGCCGAAGAGAAGCGCGGCGTCAATCCGACAAGCGCGCTGGGCCCTCTGTTGACATGCATGCGCCAGGGGAACCAGGCGATCTGCCGTATGCGGTAGGTTGTCCTGCGTTCACTCGTGAGCTGCGGCAAGTCCAGTGGCCCAGTACAAAGAACTTCAAGCCAGACGTCCCGGAGAAGTACGACGGCAAAACACATCCGTCAGAGTTCCTCAGCATCTACACCATTGCGGTGCAAGCTGCCGGGGGACGAGATGACAAGATCCTTGCCAACTACTTCCCGCTGGTGCTCAAGCCCAACGTCAGATCCTGGCTCATGCACTTGCCGGAAAACTCCATATCCTCTTGGGCTGATCTGTGCCATCAGTTTGTCGGCGCCTTCACCGGCGGACACAAGCCTCATGGCCAGGAGAGTGATCTTCATTTGCTCGCCCAGAAGGAAGGAGAACCCCTGCGCAAGTACATTCAGAGATTCAGCAGTGTGCAGCACAACATCCCAGATGTCCACCCTGCCGCGGTGATCAGCGCATTCCATCAGAATGTGCGAAACCGCAGGATGCGGGAAGAAATGGCGATGTGCAAGATTAGAGATGTCAGTGAGCTATATGCGCTGGCCGACAAGTGTGCACGTGCTGAAGAAGGGAGGAGACTCCCCGGAGAAAATATAGGAGCGGGGGGATCTGACAGTGAAGATGCTGCCCCAGCAAGGAAAAACCGGCGGTGGAACAACAGAAGGAGGAAAGGTAAAGAGGTGCTAGTTGTTGAGCAGTCCGGCAACGGTGGTGGCGCCAAGGAAGCCAAAGCTGGTGACTCCGGCAAGGAGGTTGCCGCGGAGGTGGCGGTTGCCGACAAGCAAGACGGCACCAACAAGCAGTATTGCAAAATTCACCACACCAAGGGCCATGATCTCCAGAACTGCAAGAGGGTCGAGCAGCTTGTTGAGCAACAGAAAGCTGAATACGAGCGACGCGACAAGGAGAAGGCCCAGGAAGGAGCTGGTGGATCTGGCAAGAAACGTCCCGGCCGAGGAGGACGCCGCGGCAAGGCCAAGCAGCGGCAAGGAGACAGACCCCCTCGCGGCCGCGACAAGGATGAAGATGACGGCGACGATGAAGATATGGATGATGAGGACACTGATGAGCAGGAGTTCCAGAAAGCCACAGAGGTCCTGTGCGTTGACGGTGGTGCTTCTCTGCACACCTCGCACCGTCAGCTCAAGCAGTGGGTGCGGGAAGTTAATGCAGCAGAACCACCTGTCGAGTCACGCAAGCCTCTGAAATGGTCCAACACGCCTATCATCTTTGATATTGAGGACCACCCTGATCGCATAACCGCGGTCGGGTGTTTGCCAATGTTGGTTTCACCAACAATCCGCAACCTCAAGGTCACAAAGATGCTAGTTGACGGTGTTGGGTTTCGTAGTAATTTCAAAAAAATTCCTACGCACACGCAAGATCATGTGATGCATAGCAACGAGGGGAGAGTATTGTCTACGTACCCAACGCAGACCGACTGCGGAAGTGATGACACGACGTAGAGGAAGTAGTCGTACGTCTTCACGATCCAACCGATCAAGCACCGAAACTACGGCACCTCCGAGTTCGAGCACACGTTCAGCTCGATGACGATCCCCGGACTCCGATCCAGCAAAGTGTCGGGGAAGAGTTCCGTCAGCACGACGGCGTGGTGACGATCTTGATGAACTACAGCAGCAGGGCTTCGCCTAAACTCCGCTACAGTATTATCGAGGAATATGGTGGCAGGGGGCACCGCACACGGCTAAGGAACAGATCACGTGGATCAACTTGTGTCAACTTGTGTGTTTAGAGGTGCCCCTGCCTCCGTATATAAAGGAGGAGAGGAGGGGAGGCTGGCCGGCCAAGGGGGGAAGGCGCAGGAGAGTCCTACTCCCTCTGGGAGTAGGATTCCCCCTCCAATCCTAGTCCAACTAGGATTCCTCGGAGGGGAAAAGAGGAGGAGGGGGCCGGCCACCTCTCCTAGTCCTAATAGGACTAGGGGAAGGGGGGGGCGCGCAGCCCATCTAGGGCAGCCCCTTCTCTTTTCCACTAAGGCCCACTATGGCCCAAATAGCTCCCGGGTGGTTCCGGTAACCCTCCCGGTATTCCGGTAAAATCCCGATTTCACCCGGAACACTTCCGATATCCAAATATAGGCTTCCAATATATCAATCTTTACGTCTCGACCATTTCGAGACTCCTCTTCATGTCCGTGATCACATCCGGGACTCCGAACAACCTTCGGTACATCAAAATGCATAAACTCATAATATAACTGTCATCGTAACCTTAAGCGTGCGGACCCTACGGGTTCGAGAACAATGTAGACATGACCGAGACACGTCTCTGGTCAATAACCAATAGCGGGACCTGGATGCCCATATTGGCTCCTACATATTCTACGAAGATCTTTATCGGTCAGACCGCATAACAACATATGTTGTTCCCTTTGTCATCGGTATGTTACTTGCCCGAGATTCGATCCTCGGTATCCAATACCTAGTTCAATCTCGTTACCGGCAAGTCTCTTTACTCGTTCCGCAATACATCATCTCACAACTAACATGTTAGTTGTAATGCTTGCAAGGCTTATGTGATGTGTATTACCGAGATGGCCCAGAGATACCTCTCCGACAATCGGAGTGACAAATCCTAATCTCGAAATATGCCAACCCAACATCGACCATTGGAGACACCTGTAGTACTCCTTTATAATCACCCAGTTACGTTGTGACGTTTGGTAGTACCCAAAGTGTTCCTCCGGTAAACGGGAGTTGCATAATCTCATAGTCATAGGAACATGTATAAGTCATGAAGAAAGCAATAGCAACATACTAAACGATCAGGTGCTAAGCTAATGGAATGGGTCATGTCAATCAGATCATTCTGCTAATGATGTGACCTCGTTAATCAAATAACAACTCATTGTTCATGGTTAGGAAACATAACCATCTTTGATTAACGAGCTAGTTAAGTAGAGGCATACTAGTGACACTTTTGTTTGTCTATGTATTCACACATGTATTATGTTTCCGGTAAATACACTTCTAGCATGAATAATAAACATTTATCATGATTATAAGGAAATAAATAATAACTTTATTATTGCCTCTAGGGCATATTTCCTTCAGTCTCCCACTTGCACTAGAGTCAATAATCTAGTTCACATCGCCATGTGATTTAACACCAATATTCATATCTGTATATGATTAACACCCATAGTTCACATTATCATGTGACCAACATCCAAAGGGTTTACTAGAGTCAATAATCTAGTTCACATCGCTATGTGATTAACACCCAAAGAGTACTAAGGTGTGATCATGTTTTGCTCGTGAGAGAAGCTTAGTCAATGGGTCTGTCACATTCAGAGCCGTATGTATTTTGCAAATATTCTATGTCTACAATGCTCTGTACGGAGCTACTCTAGCTAATTGCTCCCACTTTCAATATGTATCCAGATTAAGACCTAGATTCATCTGGATCGGTGTAAAAGTTTGCACCGATGTAACTTTTACAACGAACTCTTTTATCACCTCCATAATCGAGAAACATCTCCTTTAGTCCTTACTAAGGATATTCTTGACCAATGTCCAGTGATCTACTCCTAGATCACTATTGTACTCCCTTGCCAAATTCAGAGCAAGGTATACAATAGGTCTGGTTCACAGCATAGCATACTTTATAGAACCTATGACTGAGGCATAGGGAATGACTTTTTCATTCTCTTTCTATTTTCTGCCATGGTCGGGTCTTGAGTCTTACTCAATTTCACACCTTGCAACACAGGCAAGAACTCCTTCTTTGACTGTTCCATTTTGAACTATTTCAAAAATTTATCAAGGTATGTATTCATTGAAAAATCTTATCAAGCGTCTTGATCTATCTATATAGATCTTGATGCTCAATGTGTAAGTAGCTTCACCGAGGTATTTCTTTGAAAAACTCTTATTCAAGTATCCTTTCATGCTTTGCAGAATAATTCTACATTATTTCCGATCAACAATATGTTATTCACATATACTTATCAGAAATGCTGTAGTGCTCCCACTCACTTTCTTGTAAATACAGGCTTCATCATAAGTCTGTACAAAACTATATGCTTTGATCAACATATCAAAACGTATATTCCAACTCTGAGATGCTTGCACCAGTCCATAGATGGATCGCTGGAGCTTGCACATTTTGTTAACACCTTTAGGATTGACAAAACCTTCTGGTTGCATCATATACAACTCTTCTTTAAGAAAACCATTAAGGAATGCAGTTTTGACATCCATTTGCCAGATTTCGTAAAATGTGGCAATTGCTAACATGATTCGGACAGACTTAAGCATCGCTACAGTTGAGAAAATCTCATTGTAGTCAACACCTTGAACTTGTTGAAAACTCTTCTGCGACAAGTCGAGCTTTGTAGATAGCAACACTACTATCAACGTCCGTCTTCCTCTTAAAGATCCATTTATACAATATGGCTTGCCGATCAACGGGCAACTCCACCGAAGTCCACACTTTGTTTTTCATACATGGATCCAATCTCAGATTTCACGGCCTCAAGCCATTTCGCGGAATCTGGGCTCATCATCGCTTCCTCATAGTTCGTAGGTTTATCATGGTCTAGTAACATGACTTCCAGAACAGGATTACCGTACCACTCTGGTGCGGATCTCACTCTGGTTTAGCTACGATATTCGGTAGTAACTTGATTTGAAGTTACATGATCATCATCATTAGCTTCCTCACTAATTGGTGTAGTAGTCACAGGAACAGATTTCTGTGATGAACTACTTTCCAATAAGGGAGAAGGTACAATTACCTCATCAAGTTCTACTTTCCTCCCACTCACTTCTTTCGAGAGAAACTCCTTCTCTAGAAAGGATCCATTATTAGCAACGAATGTTTTGCCTTCGGATCTGTGATAGAAGGTGTACCCAACAATTTCCTTTGGGTATTCTATGAAGACGCACTTCTCCGATTTGGGTTTGAGCTTATCAGGATGAAACTTTTTCACATAAGCATCGCAGCCCCAAACTTTAAGAAACGACAACTTTGGTTTCTTGCTAAACCACAGTTCATATAGTGTCGTCTCAACGGATTTAGATGGTGCCCTATTTAACGTGAATGCAGCTGTCTCTAATGCATGATCCCAAAACGATATTGGTAAATCGGTAAGAAACATCATGGATTGTACTATATCCAATAAAGTACGGTTATGACGTTCGGACACACCATTATGATGTGGTGTTCCAGGTGGCATGAATTTGTGAAACTATTCCACATTGTTTTAATTGAAGACCAAACTCGTAACTCAAATATTTTACTTCTGCGATCATATCGTAGAAACTTTTATTTTCTTGTTACGATGATTCTCTACTTCACTCTGAAATTCTTTGAACCTTTTAAATGTTTCAGACTTGTGTTTCATCAAGTAGATATACTCATATCTGCTTCAAATCAACTGTGAAGGTCAGAAAATAATGATACTTGTCGCGAGCCTTAATATTCACCGGACGACATACATCAGTATGTATGATTTCCAACAAATCTGTTGCTCGCTCCATTGTTCCGGAGAACAGAGTCTTAGTCATCTTGCCCATGAGGCATGGTTCGCAAGCATCAAGTGATTCATAATCAAGTGATTCCAAAATCCCATCAGCATGGGGTTTCTTCATGCGCTTTACACCGATATGACCTAAACGGCAGTGCCATAAATAAGTTGCACTATCATTATTAACTTTGCATCTTTTGGTTTCAATATTATGAATATGTGTATCACTACGATCGAGATCCAATGAACCATTTTCATTGGGTGTGTAACCATATAAGGTTTTATTCATGTAAACAGAACAATAGTTTATTCTCTTACTTAAATGAATAACCGTATTGCAATAAACATGATCAAATCATATTCATGCTCAACGCAAACACCAAATAACACTTATTTAGGTTCAACACTAATCCCGAAAGTATAGGGAGTGTGCGATGATGATCATTTCAATCTTGAAACTACTTTCAACACACATCATCACTTCACCCTTAACTAGTTTCTGTTTATTCTGCAACTCCCGTTTCGAGTTACTACTCTTAGCAACTGAACCAGTACCAAATACCGAGGGGTTGCTATAAACACTAGTAAAGCACACATCAAACATCTGTATATCAAATATACCCTTTTTCACTTTGCCATCCTTCTTATCCACCAAATATTTAGGGTAGTTCCGCTTCTAGTGACCATTTCCTTTGCAGTGTAAGCACTCAGTTTCAGGCTTTGGTTCAGCTTTGGGCTTCTTTGTGGGAGTGACAACTTGCTTGTCAATCTACTTGAAGTTCCCCTTTCTTTCCCTTTGCCCTTTTCTTGAAACTAGTGATCTTGTCAATCATCAACACTTGATGCTCTTTCTTGATTTCTACCTTCGTCGATTTCAACATCACGAAGAGCTCGGGAATCATTTTCATCATCCCTTGCATACTATAGTTCATCACGAAGTTCTACTAACTTGGTGATGGTGACTAGAGAATTCTGTCGATCACTATCTTATCTGGAAGATTAACTCCCACTTGATTCAAGCGATTGTAGTACCCAGACAATCTGAGCACATGCTCACTAGTTGAGCGATTCTCCTCCATCTTTTAGCTATAGAACTTGTTGGAGACTTCATATCTCTCAACTCGGGTATTTGCTTGAAATATTAACTTCAACTCCTGGAACATCTTATATGGTCCATGACGTTCAAAACGTCTTTGAAGTCCCGATTCTAAGCCGTTAAGCATGGTGCACTAAACTATCAAGTAGTCATCATATTGAGCTAGCCAAACGTTCATAACGTCTGCATCTGCTCCTGCAATAGGTCTGTCACCTAGCGGTGCATCAAGGACATAATTCTTCTGTGCAGCAATGAGGATAAACCTCAAATCACGGATCAAATCCGCATCATTGCTACTAACATTTTTCAACACAATTTTCTCTAGGAACACATCAAAATAAACATATGAAAGCAACAACGCAAGCTTATTGATCTAACAACATAATTTGCAAAATACTACCAGGACTAAGTTCATGATAAATTAAAGTTCAATTAATCATATTACTTAAGAACTCCCACTTAGATAGACATCCCTCTAATCTTCTAAGTGATTACGTGATCCAAATCAACTAAACCATGACCGATCATCACGTGAGATGGAGTAGTTTTCAATGGTGAACATCGTTTATGTTGATCATATCTACTATATGATTCACGCTCGACCTTTCGGTCTCCGTGTTCTGAGGCCATATCTGCATATGCTAGGCTCGTCAAGTTTAACCTGAGTATTCTGCGTGTGCAAAAACTGGCTTGCACCCGTTGTAGATGGACGTAGAGCTTATCACACCCGATCATCACGTGGTGTCTGGGCACGACGAACTTTGGCAACGGTGCATACTCAGGGAGAACACTTCTTGATAATTTAGTGAGAGATCATCTTATAATGCTACCGTCAATCAAAGCAAGATAAGATGCATAAAAAGATAAACATCACATGCAATCAATATAAGTGATATGATATGGCCATCATCATCTTGTGCTTGTGATCTCCATCTCCGAAGCACCGTCATGATCACCATCGACACCGGCGCGACACCTTGATCTCCATCGTAGCATCGTTGTCGTCTCGCCAATCTTATGCTTCCACGACTATCACTACCGTTTGGTAATAAAGTAAAGCATTACATCGCGATTGCATTGCATACAATAAAGCGACAACCATATGGCTCCTGCCAGTTGCCGATAACTCGGTTACAAAACATGATCATCTCATACAATAAAATTCAGCATCATGCCTTGACCATATCACATCACAACATGCCCTGCAAAAACAAGTTAGACGTCCTCTACTTTGTTGTTGCATGTTTTACGTGGCTGCTACGGGCTTAAGTAAGAACCAATCTCACCTACGCATCAAAACCACAACGATAGTTTGTCAAATAGACTCCGTTTTAACCTTCGCAAGGACCGGGCGTAGCCATACTTGGTTCAACTAAAGTTGGAGAGACAGTCGCCCGCAAGCCATCTCTGTGCAAAGCACGTCGAGGGAACCGGTCTCGCGTAAGCGTACGCGTAAGGTTGGTCCGGGTCGTCTCGTCCAACAATACCGCCGAACAAAAGTATGACATGCTGGTAGGCAGTATGACTTGTATCGTCCACAACTCACTTGTGTTCTACTCGTGCATATCACATCAACATAAATAACCTAGGCTCGGATGCCACTGTTGGGTTTCGTAGTAATTTCAAAAAATTTCCTACGCACACGCAAGATCATGTGATGCATAGCAACGAGGGGAGAGTATTGTCTACGTACCCAACGCAGACCGACTGCGGAAGCGATGACATGACGTAGAGGAAGTAGTCGTACGTCTTCACGATCCAACCGATCAAGCACCGAAACTACGGCACCTCCGAGTTCGAGCACACGTTCAGCTCGATGACGATCCCCGGACTCCGATCCAGCAAAGTGTCGGGGAAGAGTTCCGTCAGCACGACGGCGTGGTGACGATCTTGATGAACTACAGCAGCAGGGCTTCGCCTAAACTCCGCTACAGTATTATCGAGGAATATGGTGGCAGGGGGCACCGCACACGGCTAAGGAACAGATCACGTGGATCAACTTGTGTCCACTTGTGTGTTTAGAGGTGCCCCTGCCTCCGTATATAAAGGAGGAGAGGAGGGGAGGCTGTCCGGCCAAGGGGGGGGGAGGCGCAGGAGAGTCCTACTCCCTCTGGGACTAGGATTCCCCCTCCAATCCTAGTCCAACTAGGATTCCTCGGAGGGGAAAAGAGGAGGAGGGGGCCGGCCACCTCTCCTAGTCCTAATAGGACTAGGGGAAGGGGGGGCGCGCAGCCCATCTAGGGCAGCCCCTTCTCTTTTCCACTAAGGCCCACTATGGCCCAAATAGCTCCCGGGGGGTTCCGGTAACCCTCCCGGTATTCCGGTAAAATCCCGATTTCACCCGGAACACTTCCGATATCCAAATATAGGCTTCCAATATATCAATCTTTACGTCTCGACCATTTCGAGACTCCTCGTCATGTCCGTGATCACATCCGGGACTCCGAACAACCTTCGGTACATCAAAATGCATAAACTCATAATATAACTGTCATCGTAACCTTAAGCGTGCGGACCCTACGGGTTCGAGAACAATGTAGACATGACCGAGACACGTCTCTGGTCAATAACCAATAGCGGGACCTGGATGCCCATATTGGCTCCTACATATTCTACGAAGATCTTTATCGGTCAGACCGCATAACAACATACGTTGTTCCCTTTGTCATCGGTATGTTACTTGCCCGAGATTCGATCGTCGGTATCCAATACCTAGTTCAATCTCGTTACCGGCAAGTCTCTTTACTCGTTCCGCAATACATCATCTCACAACTAACATGTTAGTTGTAATGCTTGCAAGGCTTATGTGATGTGTATTACCGAGATGGCCCGGAGATACCTCTCCGACAATCGGAGTGACAAATCCTAATCTCGAAATACGCCAACCCAACATCGACCATTGGAGACACCTGTAGTACTCCTTTATAATCACCCAGTTACTTTGTGACGTTTGGTAGTACCCAAAGTGTTCCTCCGGTAAACGGGAGTTTTATAATCTCATAGTCATAGGAACATGTATAAGTCATGAAGAAAGCAATAGCAACATACTAAACGATCGGGTGCTAAGCTAATGGAATGGGTCATGTCAATCAGATCATTCTGCTAATGATGTGACCTCGTTAATCAAATAACAACTCATTGTTCATGGTTAGGAAACATAACCATCTTTGATTAACGAGCTAGTTAAGTAGAGGCATACTAGTGACACTTTTGTTTGTCTATGTATTCACACATGTATTATGTTTCCGGTAAATACACTTCTAGCATGAATAATAAACATTTATCATGATTATAAGGAAATAAATAATAACTTTATTATTGCCTCTAGGGCATATTTCCTTCAGACGGCGGGGCCGGCTTGAATCTGATCTCCTCCGCGGTGCTCCAGAAACTCCAGATCCCTGACAGTGAGCTCGAAGGGACCGGTACATTTCAAGGAATCAACCCGGGAAGGAGCAAGCCGAAGGGAAAGATCACGTTGCCGGTAACATTTGGCAGTGAGCTGAACTTCAGGACTGAGAGGGTCACGTTCGACGTTGCCGACTTTCCATTACCTTACAATGGAATCCTTGGCCGTCCAGCACTCGCCAAGTTCATGGCAGCCTCTCACTATGCGTACAACGTACTGAAAAATAAGTGTCATCTCTGTCCCTGGCGACAAGAAGGATGCTCTTGTCTGTGCCGACAAGATCTACCGGGAAGCAGCAGCTGCAGCAGAACAGAGGACACTTGCCGCTGAAGCTCCCGGGGGGAAGAAGAAGACCAAGTCCGGGAAGAGCTCTGATGCCCACTCCGGCAAGCGCACCTCTTCGGAGTGCTGCGCTACCATCGAGAACGCACCATCGAGCTCCACCGGCAAGTGCAAGAAGGCGATGGCAGCTCCACCTGCGACTAAGAAAGTGTCCGCCAAGGAGGATGGCGCTGGTGGTACCTTCACCATCAGCGCCACTCTTGACCCCAAATAGGAAAGCGCGCTCGTTGTTTTCCTGCGGGTAATGTCGACGTGTTTGCATGGCAACCGTCTGATATCCCCGGTGTTCCCAGGAAAGTAATTGAGCACCACCTTGCCGTTTGTCCTCATGCGCGGCCCGTCAAGCAAAGAGTCAGGAAGCAGGCGGTGGAGCGCCAAGAATTCATAGCAGAAGAAATCAAGAAGTTGGAAGCAGCAGGCCTTGTCAGAGGAGTACTCCATCCCACGTGGTTGGCCAATCCTGTTGTTGTGCGCAAGGCTAACGGGAAATGGAGACTTTGTATTGACTTCACTGATGTTAATAAAGCTTGTCCCAAAGACCCATTTCCCTTGCCGCGTATTGACCAGATTGTTGACTCCGCAGCCAGATGTGATTTGCTTTCATTTCTTGATGCATACTCAGGATATCATCAGATCTTCATGGCAGAAGAAGATGAAGAGAAAACCGCATTTATCACCCCGTGTGGCACGTACTGCTTCGTACGGATGCCTTTCGGTTTGAAGAATGCTAGTTCAACATTCGCAAGGGTAGTCCACCATGCTTTTGAGCAGCAGATGCACAGAAATGTGGAAGCCTACATGGATGACATAGTGGTCAAGAGCAAGGACAGGGCGACCCTAATTCAAGATTTAGACGAAACATTTGCAAACCTGTGCAAGATCAACCTCAAACTCAACCCCGAGAAGTGTGTGTTTGGAGTTCCCTCCGACAAGCTTCTCGGTTTCTTCATGTCTCAGCGGGGAATTGAAGCCAATCCCGACAAGGTCAAAGCCATCGAGCAGATCGAAGCACCAAAGCGTGTCAAGGATGTACGAAGGCTTGCCGGCTGCGTGGCTGCTCTCAGCAGGTTTATCTCTAGATCTGCTGAGCGCGCTCTGCCATTTTTCAAAATTTTGAAAAAGGCAGGTCCAATGAAATGGACTCCGGAAGCGGAGGCTGCGCTGCAGGACTTGAAAAGATACCTGTCCTCAACTCCAAAGCTTGTCGCACCTAAGCCGCAAGAGAAGTTGCTGCTGTATATAGCGGCAACCAATCAGGTGGTTAGTGTTGCGTTAGTGGCGGAGAGAGAGGCAGATGATGAGCCGGCAACCATGGCAGATGCATCCAGTGACAAGCAGTGGGCTTCGCCGACAAGCTCTGGTCCCGACAAAGATGGATCTGCGCAGGAGCATGACAAGATGCAGAAAAGAATGGTGCAGCGCCCAGTTTACTTTGTCAGTTCCCTTCTGCAGGGGGCTAGATCAAGGTACTCTGGTGTGCAGAAGTTGCTTTTTGGCCTGCTCATGGCCTCGAGAAAGCTGCGCCATTACTTCCAAGCACATGAGATCACAGTCGTCACTCGCTTTCCGCTGAAGAGGATACTGCAAAATCCAGAAGCAACAGGCAGGATTGTTGAGTGGGCGCTGGAACTGTCAAGCTTTGGTCTCAAATTCGAAAGCACTTCAACTATTCAAAGCAGAGCATTGGCAGAGTTCATAGCAGAGTGGACGCCAACCCCAGATGAAGAAATTCCAGAGACAAGCATCCCCGTCAAAGAAGCAAGCAAAGAATGGCTGATGTACTTTGATGGTGCCTTCTCGCTGCAAGGCGCCGGTGCAGGCGTGCTGCTTATCGCACCCACCGGAGAGCACCTCAAGTACGTAGTCCAGATGCACTTTCCCAAAGAGCAAGCAACCAACAATACTGCAGAGTATGAAGGATTGCTTGCCGGTCTCAGAATTGCAGCAGACCTTGGGATCAAGAAGCTTATTGTCAGGGGTGACTCACAGCTTGTCGTCCGCCAAGTAAACAAGAACTACCAGAGTCCGTTGATGGAAGCGTATGTCGATGAAGTGAGGAAGCTAGAGGAGCACTTTGATGGTCTACAGATGGAGCATATCCCAAGAGCTCAGAATGACATTGCTGATGGCTTGTCAAAGTGCGCCGCACTAAAGTTACCTGTGGAACCAGGGATCTTTGTGCTTAAGTTGACTCAACCATCCGTAACACCATCAACTGGACAAAGCAAGAAGAGGAAGTTGGTTTCTGGTGACTACTTTCCGGCAGAGCTCCCCGAAGCCGCCGGCAAGAAAGTCCCCAAAATCAACACCAAGAGTGTCGAGGGGCAGTCTGCTCCGGCAAGCCTCATGGTTTGTTCCGTTGAAGCAGACGCTCCCGACAAGTTTTGCTCCGGCAAGCTTGCCGGGGAACATCAAGCTCCGGCAGGGCCGCAAGCCTTTGCCGTGGAAGCGGATGCTCCCGCAGCAGCAGATGTGCCTTTAGTCCTTGTTGTCGAGCCGCAAGCTCCAGCATGGGCACAACAGATTGTCCACTTCCTACAGACAGGAGAACTTCCCGAAGAACAAGAAGAAGCGGAAAGAGTAGCCCGGCAGTCAAGTATGTACCAGTTTGTCGATGGCATACTGTACAAAAGAAGACTCAACGGTGTGAAATTGAAGTGTATTCGCCGGGAAGATGGACAAAAGCTGTTGGCAGAGATACACGGAGGCATATGTGGCCACCACATTGGCGCAAGAGCACTTGCCAGCAAAGCTTTCCGGCAAGGTTTCTTTTGGCCGACAGCCCTCCAGGATGCAACTACACAAGTAACCAAGTGTGAAGCGTGCCAGTTCCACTCCAAACAGATACACCAGCCAGCTCAAGCTCTCCAGACGATCCCTTTATCCTGGCCATTTTCGGTCTGGGGGCTCGATATCCTCGGCCCCTTCCCCCGAGCTTTCGGGGGCTTTGAGTACTTGTACGTTGCAATCGACAAGTTCACAAATTGGCCGGAAGTGCAGCCAGTGAGGAAGGTGACAGCACAGTCAGCAATCAAGTTCTTCAGGTCGATTGTTTGCCATTTCGGGATTCCCAACAGGATCATCATCGACAACGGCACACAATTTACGAGCCGCACCTTCATGCAGTACGTCCAAGACCTTGGCGCCAAGGTCTGCTTCGCTTCTGTTGCTCATCCAAGAAGCAACGGTCAAGCAGAGAGGGCAAATGCTGAAGTGCTGCGTGGGCTCAAAACCAGAACTTTCGACAGGCTGCACAGGTGCGGAAGGAACTGGATCGAGGAGCTGCCGGTGGTTCTTTGGTCGATCAGAACGACGCCAAATCGAGCCACTGGCCAGACACCTTTCGCTCTAGTCTATGGAGCAGAGGCAGTTCTCCCCACGGAACTCGTATACGGATCACCTCGAGTGCTCGCTTATGATGAGCTTGAGCAAGAACAGCTGCAGCAAGACGACGCGCTGCTCCTTGAGGAAGATCGTCTTCAGGCTGCTATACGAGCTGCTCGATACCAGCAAGCTTTGCGCCGCTATCATAGCCGCAAAGTTAAAGCCAGAAGCTTCGAGGAAGGCGACCTTGTTCTTCGGCGCGTTCAATCCGCCAAGAATTCCAACAAGTTGACGCCGAAGTGGGAAGGTCCTTATCGGGTGAGACAAGTCACAAGGCCTGGAGCTGTCCACCTTGAGACCGAAGATGGCATTCCGGTGAGCAACTCCTGGAACATAGAACATCTTCGTAAGTTTTTCCCGTAGGGCGCGGTTGCCGGAACCCGTTCCGGCAACCACCTTTTGTACAAGTCTTGCCGCTGTTGCATGTAATCCTTTGTACAAAGCCGGGCGCAGATCCCGTGCATAAGTGAAATCCCATGTGCTCCGCACAGCTTGTCCATTTCATGCATTAGTTCATTTCTTGCATGCGATTATCTGACACTTTGTGCAGCACCTACATCCGGTAAGCAGTAACGAGCCAAAGAGCTCCATATTATTATTTTCTCTTCTTTCTTTTTCTTTTAAAGGAAAAGAAGGTTCCCTCGCACACAAGTTTGCCGGGGGGAAGGAGAAGATTGTGGTGTGGACCAGGCGTCGTTCAAGCAAAGTTTTGCCTTGCCGGGAAGCAAACGACAGAAAAGCTAAGTTGCCAAAGTTTGAGCAATCAGTTTTTAAATTTTTAGAGTTATCTTCCTCGAACGACCCTGCTTTGTATGGAAAACCTGTGCGCGGAGGAACCAACTCGTGGCTAGTTGCGCCCTCACTTTGTTTCGAGTCCGCTCAACAGCTTGAGTGTGCTGCATCTAGTCGCGACAAGGTTTCTTGTCGGAAGCAGCGCCGCCAGCAGGCTGCTGAAGTTCCGCACTCAGCGCTCGCGGCTCGGGCGCTTGCGCCGACAAGTTCCCTAAAAGCGTAGGGTAAAAGCATACAAAGGAAGGAATCTAGTAGAGGAAATAACATTGCAATTGATAACAGAAATAAAGTTATATTACAAAGATAATTTGTCGCAACTCTAATAGACTATTTTCATGACATGACTAGCAGCGACAAGGGAAAAGAAGAAATAGGCGGCCTAGTCTACGCGCCCGCCCTCGACTCTCTTGATCTCGCTCACCTTGTCCACAATGGGTGCGACAAGGGCCTTGAGTGCATCCAGATCGGCGTCAGGCGGCAAGGACCTGAGGACATTGGTGAAGTTGAGGCCTGGGTTGCGGAAGGCCACCTTCATCAACACCTTCTGAAGGACCCCGACGCAGATTTTGCGCGACTCGTCGGCCAGCTGCTTCATGATCCTTTCCCCGAGCCGCTGGAGCGCCGTCGCCACGCCCTTGAAGAATAGGCTGAGCTTGGCGCTGGGTTGAAGGCTCTCGTCGGAAGGATATCCAAAGTCCTCCATCCCCAGCTGCGCCAGCTCCTCGTTGATGACGGCGGCTGTGTTCACCAGACCCTCGGTCCAGTGCTCCACTGTGTCCCTGAACGAGTTCTGGGTAACGGCAATGCTCTCCAGTAGCGCCGCGTCAGCCTTGACCTTCTCCACCAAGGTCTTATCCCACTCCTTGGCGTCCTCCAGTGTCTGCGTCAGTGTGGCCAGCTTCAGCTCCAGGTCTGCTTTGGAATCCTTGGCGGCTCTGAGCTCCTTGCCCCTCTCAGCGAGAAGGCCTTGCAGCTCACCGTGTGCGGCAGCATCCTTCTCGCGCTCACGCTTGAGCGCGGCAATCTCCTCGCCGCTCTTCCCAATATCGGCCTCCAGCCACGCCACCTTCTCCTCTAGCTCCTTATTGGCGGCCTCTGCAGTTGCCGCAGCATCCTTTGCCTCCTTGAGCTCCCCGCCAAGTGCTCGCTCGCGCTCGGCGAGCTCTTCCTCGTAGCTGTCGAGGTGGGCCTTCCGCTGCACTAGCTCGCCTTCCCGCGCGGACTGCTTCTCGGCAGCAAGCCTTTGTTCTTCCTCAGCCTCGGCCTTCTCGAGAAGAAAGGCCGTGCGCTCCTCGTCTACTCGCTCCCGCTCCTGCGCCAGAGACCGGAGAGCTTCTTGATTTTGGCCCCGGACCTCCTCCGCGCGCTTCTCCATGTCCACTCCCGCCTTCGCGACAAGCGCTTCCCGGGAAGCCAGCTTGGCTTGCCGGGCGCGGTAGAGTGACAGCAGCTTCCGCAGCAGCTGCTCCTCCTCGGGCTCGCCACTGCTGCTGCCGGGCGTGTCAACCAATGACAGCCCAGCAGAGGCGAGCACCTCCCCGTCAAAAGCTTCCCCCTCGACTGGCGCCCTGGAGCTCGACGCCCATGGTAGCTTGATGAAGATGTCGTCGCCGGCCTTCAAGTAGGCGCCGGGCTGGGGCTCCTCGGAGCCCGGCTCCGCAGAAGCGGCAGAGGGTTCGGCGGTCGGCGCAGCGCCCGGCGCTCCTGCGGCCTCAGGGTCGTCAGTGCGATCGCCCGACCCCTCGCCGGCTTCCGTAGCTGCAGCCCCGGTGGCCTCCTCGCCGGCGGTCTCATCAGCACCGGCACCTTCC
Organism: Triticum dicoccoides; assembly: GCF_002162155.2. NCBI lineage: Eukaryota > Viridiplantae > Streptophyta > Magnoliopsida > Poales > Poaceae > Triticum > Triticum dicoccoides. Next base: position 660,903,257 of record NC_041384.1, read on the forward strand.
TTGCCGGCGCCCTCTATCTCCATTGGCTCAACCGTAGATGGGTCTGAAGAACGAAGAAGGGAGGAAAATCAATCAAAAATCCAAGAAAGGAAAAATAGAAGAAGCAGAACCTAAGGGAAAGTTTCTGGGCAAGTGGATTACCTGCGCCAAGATCTCCAGCTACGGCCTCGGTCGCCGCAGGATCAGCAGTGCCGTCCCTTGCCGAAGAGTCCCCCCTTGCCGGAGAGCGCTCCCTTGCCAGGGACCCCTCCCTTGGCGGCGCAGTCATAGCAGGTGGCACTTCGGGACCGGCCTCCGGGCACTCCTGATGAGGCTGCTCTGCTCCTGCACAAGTCAACAAGCAAGACATCAGCAAAAGAAAAAGCACTCAAGCGTGCCCGGCAGCAGAAGGTTAAACTATGAACTTACGCTGGGGGCTGCGCTGGGGGCTGCTTTGAGGAGTGATTGCCGGGTCCGTCAAGGTGATCTCGGACCCACCCCCTATCGACAAGGTAGGGTCATCTTCGATGACGATCACCGCGGCCTTGGCCCTCTTCGCCGCTCTCTGGGCCAGTGTTCTGAAAAGAAAGAAGCCCAGATTGAAGCAAGTCAGATACAAGATATAAACAGCAAGATAGAAGAACTACAAGAGCACCAAAGAGACTTACTCTTCTTCCTCCTCGTCGGAGCTGAGCGCGGAAAGATCGAAGTCTGGCCCTCCTCCGGCGCGGCTAGGTGGAGGAGTAGGATCCCTTGCCCGCTTGGTGGGGGCAGTGGCAGTGGCCCGGGAAGGTCCCGCTCCAGTTGCCGCTGCTGCGTGAGGCGCTCCCGCGGCAACATTGCTTGCCGCGGTAGAGCGTGTCGCGCGGCTCGGCGGCTGTGGAGCCGGCTGCCGCCCTGCTGCGTCCTCGGCCCTACGAAGGCGCCTCCTTGGCGGGGCCGGGGGCTCCGCCTGCGGCAAGCTCTCTGAAGGCTCAGCCTCCTCCTCGCCGTCCTCGCTCGACTCGGCTTCAGAACCGGCAGGCTCCTGCTCGCCCATGAACTCCGCGCGTTCGGCAAGGTTTGCCGCCTCTGCAGCCTCCGCCTCCTCCACAGTGAACCCAAATACACCCGCAGCAGCTGTGGCCGCAACCTCTTCCGCCCTGGTAGCGATAAGCTGCAGCTCCTCGTCGGTGGTATCACGAGTGAGGCTCTTTTGCTCGTCAGCGCGGACCGGCAACTCCTCCAAGGTGTCGAACAACGCTCGCACAACATCATCCGCAGGCTCTTGCCAAGTGGGGACGATGCCGTGTGAATCGCACAACGGCATCATGGTGCGGATCCGATCAAGCGAAGAGTTATTGCACAAAGGAACTACGCCCCTCGGCAGTGTGAATGGGTGCTGGGGGTCGCGTTTGAATAACTCCAAGAGCATTGCATCCAACTCCAAGACAGTGAAGTTGTAGTTGAGGCCCGGCCGTAGCCTCATGATGTCCGCCGAATTCTTAAATTCCCAGGCGGGCCTCCTCCTCTCCTGCAGGGGGGCAATGCGGCGGCGGAGGAAATCTGCCCCGACAGCACCTACGGTCAGCCCGGCAAGCCTGAGGCGAAGAATCCTAGTGATGGCGATCTTCAGCCTCTTGTCTTCCGGGGCCATGTTGCTCCAGTCATTGCCGTGCACTATTGGAGTTTGGCGCACGGCGGTGAAGGGCTGCGGATCCTCCTCGACGATCCAACACCACTCCGCTCTCCACTCCTCCCACTTACTGCGGAGCTCACCATCCAAGTACGCCTTCTTCTTGCCGACTCTCGAGACCCAGGCAATCCCTCCGGCAAGCGGCTCTCCTCTCTCTACCCGAGGAATGAAGTAGTGGCAAAAAAGGGCTACACTAGGGTGGACTCCGACAAAGTTTTCGCACAAGTGTGCGAAAACCGCCATGGTGAGGACAGCATTGGGGGTGAAGTCAAGGAGGCGGAAGCCATACGTGTTCATAATGTCACAAAAGAATTCCGAGAAGGGCGGGCAGAGCCCGCAGTAGAAGAATAGCAGGAAGAACGGGTACCCATTTGGAGCCGGCCTCGAAGTAGTAGCCGGGAGTACCCTCGTGCGCGGATGCGCACGCGTCTCCGTCTCCCAAAAGAGGTAGAAGTACTCCCTCAGCTCCTGCACTCCGAGCTGGGGGGTGAAGATCGCCCGCTCCTTCCGCAGTGCCGCGAGCCGCTGCGCCTCGGCCGACTTCACGCCCTTTCCCTTGTCGGCTTTCGGGGCCATGGCGGAGGTGGTGGGGAAGGTCGATGGCGTGGTGATGCTGGTGGCAATGGGGGGGGGGGCGGAGCACTGCTCTCTCGGCTTCGAGAAGAAGAGGGGAGCGGCGGAGTTTGTGAAGAAGAAGTAGCAGCAAGCAGCGGGGGGGGATGAACTGCCCCTGTTTCCCCTGCTTATAAAGAGGGACGAGGCGGACGTTTCGCCCTTCCTAATAAACAACCACCCACGATCTCTCCCATGATGCCGCATTCAACGCGTGCCGTTATGGGAGAGCGCGGTGGATATGGAACAAGATTTGGCGTGGCCCAGCCCGCGTGTGCCCGTGCCTGTCTTGGGCCTGGCCCAACAGTGCTAGGCACCGTGTCTGGCCCAGGCCCGGGGGCTCCTGTCGGTGTACTAGAATAGGGGTACCCTAGTACCCCGAACTTGTGCATGGGCAGTCGCAGCACCCCGCGGCAAAGGCTTGCCGGGCGAACGCCAAGATCCCCCAAGGTTCCCTTGGAGCCATCCAAGAACAAAGTATATAAGCTAAGGTGACGAGGCCCCGGCAAGAGGAGCTTGCCGGGAAGGCCAACCAAGGCGCACCAAGGAACTTGCCGCGACGCGCCGCGCGCTCCGGCAAGGCAACAAGGCCCCAGCAAGAGGAGCTTGCCGGGAAGACAAACCAAGGTACCTCGAAGCCCGGTGAGCGACAAGCTTCCGGACCCGATAAGATAACAACAACGGCAAGGCGCTTGCCGCGGCAGGCGGCCACTCTGCGTTCACGCTCCAGCGCACCCACCAACATGTCACTCTGGGGGCCTCCCCGGGCATGCGTGGCGGGAGGCTGTGTAGCCAGCGGTGCGCAGTGGCATGCGAAGCTGACAAGATCGCCATCGTGGCGAGCGGTGGCGCCCCTAACGGTCCTTTTCTGCACTGTTCGGGCAACTCAGACGGGCATTTAATGCCCTTGTCCCCTGCCGTCAGAGTTAGGTAGGGTGCACTGTACAAGCAACTGTATCAACTACCTCGCTTTTTACATTTTTACCCTCCTCTACGTTGCCACCTGTCGGTGACCCCTTTAGCATATAAAAGGAGGCCCATGCGCAACGTGGAGGGGGTTCGGACAGTTTGCTTCGATTCATTCGTAGCCCAGAGAACATCGTACTCTCGCTCGAGAGCAAGAACACTAGATAATACAACCAGACAAGCAGCAGTAGGAGTATTATCTCTCCGGAGAGCTCCGAAGCTGGGTAAACTGCTCGTGTGCCTCGCCTCGATCTGCTCTTTGTGCGATCTCCGCCCCCCGCCGAACCGAAAGGGGCCCGGTCCGCCGGCCCCATAGGTGTTCGAGGATCAGTTTCCCCGACAGGTATCGGCATAGGCTGTAACAATCCTGCTGGCTTTTGATGTTCTACCTTCACTCTCTGACATACATCACATACAGCTACATACTCACCAATATCCTTCTTCATACCAGTCCCCTAGAAACACTCCTTTAAATCCAAATACATCTTGGTGTTTCTGGGGTGTATCGAGTATGGTGAGTCATGAGCCTCCTGAAGTATTAACTTCCTAATCTATGTGTTATTGGGCACATAAACACGGTCCTCAAACCACAAGGTGTCGTGTTCATCCTCACGAAAACCTTTGGCCTTTCCTTTTCTCATCCTCTCTTCTATCTCGGCAATCTCTTTGTCATCCTTCTGAGGTTCTCGAATCTTTCCTAACAATGTAGACTGAACTTCCATTGTTGCAACAAAACCTCTAGGGACAATCTCCAATCGAAGTTCCCTGAGATCCTCTGCTAACTCCTTTGGCAATCCTGTGCTTACGAGGGTGTTAGCATAACTCTTCCAGCTCAAAGCGTCTGCTACGACATTGGCCTTGCCTAGATTATAGTGAAGCTTCATGTCATAGTCCTTTATAAGCTCCAACCATCTCCTCCGCCTAAGGTTCAGCTCCTTCTGTGTGAAAATGTACTTCAAACTCTTATGATCCGTGTACACATCACAACGGTTTCCAATAAGGTAATGTCTCCAAGTCTTCAACGCATGCACTACGGCAGCCAACTCCAAATCATGCGTGGCATAATTTAACTCATGCGATTTCAGTTGTCGCGAGGCATACGAAACAACTCTTCCGTCCTGCATCAATACTCCTCCAAGTCCTAAGCGAGACACATCATAATACACTTGGAAATCCTTGCGTATATCCGGCAAATCAGCACTGGGGCTGTAGTCAGACGTTTCTTTAACTCCTGAAAACTCGCCTCACACTCTTCCGTCCATTTAAATTTAGTATCCTTCTTCAATAACTCCGTCATTGGCTTCACAATCTTGGAAAAATTCTCAATGAATCTCCGATAGTATCCTGCGAGTCCAAGAAAACCGCAGATCTCGCTAACTGAAGTGGGTGCCAACCATTCAGTGACTGACTGAACATTGGTGGGGTCTACTGCTATACCTTCTCCTGATATAACATGTCCAAGGAATACAAATTCCTTCAACCAAAACTCACATTTGCTGAACTTGGCATACAATTGATGTTCCCTGAGTTTCTCGAGAACTAAACACAAATGCTCCTTGTGCTCCTCTTCATTCTTCGAGTATACCATTATATCATCAATGAACACCACAACAAACTTATCCAAATATTCCATGAACACCTTGTTCATCATGCTCATGAAATAGGCAGGGGCATTAGTCAGTCCAAATGACATGACTGTATACTCATATAACCCGTACCTTGTGGTAAATGCGGTTTTAGGTATATCCTTCTCCCGGATCTTCACCTGGTGATATCCTGATCGCAGATCGATCTTCGAAAACACCTTAGCTCCTTGCAACTGGTCAAACAAATCATTGATCATCAGTAGTGGGTATTTGTTCTTGATCGTCACTTCATTCAACGCACGATAATCAACAACCATCCTTAGAGACTTATCCTTCTTCTCAACCAAAAGCACTGGGGCTCCCCATGATGATGAGCTCCGTCAGATGTAACCTTTCTCCAATAACTGCTTGATCTGCTTCTTAATCTCCTCCAGATCATTTGCGGGCATCTGGTAGGGTCTCTTTGATATTGGCCATGTACCTGGCAATAGCTCTATCAAAAACTCAATGTCTCGATCCGGTGGCATGCCTGGTAGCTCCTCTGGAAAAACATCTGGGTAATCCTTCACTACAGGCACTTCCTCCTGAACAACTCCCGTGAGGGTATTTACTTGGCTCCTCCTAGGTGCATGCCTAGATACACACTTGATCCTTTTTCCCTCCGGGGTGGTGAGATAGATCGACTTACTAGCACAGTCAAGGCTTCCTCCATACTTTGACATCCAGTCCATGCCTAATGTCACATCCAATCCTTGTGACTCCAAAATTATTAGGTCTGACGGGAAAACATGGCTACCAATGGTTAAGGGTATCCGGTCGCACCATCGGCTAGCCATATACTCTGCTCCAAGTGAACTTACTAACAGAGGGGTCCTAAGGGCTTGGGTTGGTAGTTTAAATTTATCCACGACTCCCCTTGATATGCATAAATGTGATGCACCAGTACCAAAAAGAACAAGGGCGGTAAAAGACTTAACCAAAAACTTACCGATAATTGCGTCTGGCTACCCTTCAACCTCCTCCACGTTAACGTGGTTCACTTGTCCTTTGTTGAATGGATTGGGCTTCTTCCCAGCGCTCCCATTACCGTTTCCATTCTTCGCTTCCGGGCACTCTGTGTCATAGTGTCCAGTCTTCCCGCACTTGAAGCAAGTAATGTGACTTAGGTCTCTCTTGGCGGGTGTGGCTGGATTGGAGCGGTTCTGATTGTTGCTTGTTCCGTTCCCAGTCCCATTGTTGGAACCATTGTGGTTATGCGAACTTCCTCTGTTGTGGTTATGACCTCCATGGTCATGAACAAGTCCTCCCGAGTTCAGGGTTAGACGAGGCTTCTGCTGAGCTCATGAGTTGTACCTTGCTTGACCATACTTCCTTTTGCGGCTCTCAATTTGCTGCTGCTTCCCCTCAATCATAAGAGCCTTGTCTACCAACTCCTGGTAGTTGTTAAATGTTGCCACCATCAATTGCATGCTCATCTCGTCATTCATCCCTTCCATAAACTTCTCCTGCTTCGCGGCATCTGTGGCCACATTGTCAGGGGCATGACGAGAAAACTTACTAAATTCATCCATGTACTGCCCCACAGTATGGTTCCCTTGGCGCAAGTTGCGAAACTCACGCTTCTTCATGCTCATCGCTCCCATTGAGACATGGGCAGTGCGGAATGGTTGCTAAAACTGATCCCATGTAACCGTGGCTATAGGGTAGGTGACACTGTAATTCTCCCACCATGAGGCTGCTAGTCCATCCAACTGATGCGCGGAAAAACACACCTTCTCAGCATCTGTACATCCTGCAGTGGTTAACTCCCTTCTAATACCGCAGAGCCAATCATCTGCCACTATTGGCTCAGTGCTACAGGAAAACACCGGCGTCTGCAACCTTAGAAAGCGGGCTAAGTTTTCAACTGGTGGTGGTGGCGGTGGGTTGTTGTTGTTGTTGTTTCCTTGGTTCTAAACTAACAACTGCATCAGTGTATTCTGCTACTGGATCAACTGAGTGAGCTCCGGTGGGAAGGTAAATCCGGGGTCGAGGCATCTAAGGGTTTAGAGGGAAGAGAATAGAATAGAATGACGTCTAGTGAGAGAAACACTACCCATATGCACATGAGACAAACACAATCATATCACTCAATCAATCAAGCAAGGGCATACAATCGATCTAACTATCGTTACAATAGTGCTCGGACTATACTATATACTCCCTCCGTTTTTATTTACTTCGCATATTAGAGTTGACTGAAGTCAAACTTCCTAAAGTTTGACCAAGTTTATAGAAGAAAATATAAATATTTACCATAACAAATTTATACTATGTGGAAGTACATTTGATAATGAATCTAATGGTGTTGATTTCTTATTGTATATATTAATATTTTTGTCTACAAACTTTGTCAAAGTTTATAAAGTTTGACTTTGACCAAAGCTAATATGCGGAGTAAATAAAAATGGAGGGAGTACATGGTGGAATACTACTACTGATGTGGTGGTCTACTAGAAATATTGATCGGTCGAAGACTCCATGATGTCTGCTCCAGCTTCATCTTCATAGTCATCATCGCTATCGTCAGGGTCTAAGTTGGTGTCGTCGATGATGATGTAGTCCTCAGAACAAATCTCCTTGGGTTCATCGTCTTCTCCTCCTGGCGCGGGGTCTCCCATGAAGACTCCTAGCTTCCTTTCCAGATTGTCATTCTTCTCCACTAGTATGATGATTTCCTCCTCATAATGTTCGCCAGTAGCCTTGAGTTCTTCCTCCAGTTCCATGATACTTGTCATCGCCTTCTTTAGATCTATCATGCCTGCGCACATCTGGTCCTCCTGGCGTCAAATGTGCCGGTTTAACTCCTGGATGAAAGCTGTGATTGATCTATCCTTCCTAGCGCTGATCATCTCCCATTGCTCATCTCGGCGCCCACAAATCTGGTAGATAGTATCCTTAAGCTCCTTATGGTAAACTTCTCCAATACGTCCCATGGTGATGTGGGCAGCCATACTCTTTCCTAGACTCCAGGTTGGTGCATCAAGGAAAACTCTATGGGCTTAGTGACTGGCATGAATGTCTTTCCTAGAACTTGAACTTGAATCATCCATCGCTCCTCTTCTGGTAAAGTGGCGTTGTAAGTCCCGATGAAGCTTGGTATTCCAATGTTCATGTACTTAGTGACTTCCTTCATGTGTCGTCCAAAAGGTGCTTCTTCATCCGGTTGTGAAAACTTGTTCCTTGCGTCCGCCATCGTAAAGAGTAAAAAATGGAGAGGAGTCAGAAATGAGAAGAGAGTAGTGATCTAGGGCTTTAACTTAGTGGTCGTGTCCTACACTCAGCGTGTGCTCTGATACCATCTTGTAGCGACCCGACCTCAAACGGTCAAGTCTCTGTGCTTCAGTGTCATCCCTGGATCGATAATGCTGACACACACAATACTCGAGGGATTTATAACAGAGTAGCAATCACACACTTATTACATCAAATGTCTCAAAATAGAACTTATTACAATGAATATGGCTTAAGTCCATCTAATATGATAACAGCGGAAGGCATGGAAGATAAAGCGAGTCCATCAACTCCAACAACATAGCTGAGCTGCACGGCAACGACCTAACGAACCTTACCCCTCGTTTGAAAAGTCTGCAACATAATATGTTGCAGCCCGAAAACGGGTCAGCACATGGAATATGCTGGCAATATAACACAGTAGAGCAAGAACAGAATGCCGCTATCACTACATGCATATTTGGCTGGTGGAAACGCTCTATGGTTATAGTTTTGCGAAAAGCCAATTTTTCCCTACAACAAAGGAATAGATTTTATTTAACTATCATGGTAGTTGAAACATCATTGAGAAGGTTCCGCCAACTCAATCCCAATTAAAAGTAATTATCAACCCAACAATATTAAATTTGAGTGATGAGATACATATGATAATCCAAGTACTAGATACTCAAGATGTCCATAACCGGGGACACGGCTAACCATGATTAGATTGTACACTCTGCAGAGGTTTGCGCACTTTTCCCCACAAGACTCGATCTCCTCCGTTGGATTTCTCGCACTACATGATGTTTGACAAACGGATGACCGAGACACAGTATTTCGGAAGTGTCGATGTCAAAACCGGCGGATCTCGGGTAGGGGGTCCCCTACTATGCGTCTAGGCCAGATGGTAACAGGAGGCAGGGGACACGATGTTTTACCCAGGTTCGGGCCCTCTTGATGGAGGTAAATCTCTACGTCCTGCTTGATTAATATTGATGGTATGGGTAGTACAAGAGTAGATCTACCACGAGATCAGAGAGGCTAAACCCTAGAAGCTAGCCTATGGTATGATTGTATGTTATGGTTGTTGGCCTACGGACTAAAAAACCTTCGGTTTATATAGACACCGGAGAGGGTTAGGGTTACACAAGGTCGGTTACAAAGGAGGAGATATCCATATCCGTATTGCCTAGCTTGCCTTCCACGCCAAGTAGAGTCCCATCCGGACACGAGACGAAGTCTTCAATCTTGTATCTTCATAGTCTAACAGTTCGGCCAATGGAGATAGTTCGGCTGTCCGGAGACCCCCTAATCCAGGACTCCCTCAGTAGCCCCCGAACCAGGCTTCAATGACGATGAGTCCGGTGCGCAGTATTGTCTTCGGCATTGCAAGGCGGGTTCCTATCCAAATTCTGTGTACCTGTCGAAATAGTGTCCGGTCTCTTGTGAATGTTGCACTCCTTGGCTTCCACGCCTAATAATGGCCACTTTCCATGTGTCGAGCGAATGTGAAGAGCCAGGGCATTTTCACATTTACCCTCCTAGCTGTATGAATGAGATGCCTATTAAAAAGACGAGGATTCAGATCCAAATCACACCATCCTCCCTCGGCGAGCCTTCATCGGAGCGCACCCGACAGAGATCCATTCCATCATGGCCGGTCGATGCAGCTCCTCCTCTCGCCCCCCTAGCTCCAAGCCTGGAAATTGGGAGAGATGTTCCGTCCCACACAGCAAATTAGTGATGCTTCAGACCAAGGCATTTCTTCCCCCAGCATACCTGGTCCCGGTTCGAGCTGGGCTTGCCACCTATAATGGCGGAGAGCAAGCGGAGAGCCTTCCCAATCCCTCCAAGGGAGAGCGGGTATGCCTTGTCCCTTATTTGGTAAGAGGGCTTGGATTCCCAATTCATCCATTTCTCCAGGGGTTCCTGGAGTTCTACAGCCTCCAGTTGCACAACCTTACGCCTGCCTCCCTGCTGCATATTGCGGGATTCGTAGCCCTCTGTGAGTTGTTTTTGGGCTGTGAGGCTCATTTCGCTCTGTGGAAGAAGCTGTTCTGCCTTGTGCCCCGTTCTCAGAAGGGTTCAATATATCAAGTGGGCAGAGCCGAAGTGTGGCGTATTGCCGGGACCAGATACCTGTCCAGGACCCCAAAGAAAACGTCCGAAGACTGGCCTTCAGAATGGTTTTATATAGAAGACGTCCCCCTCCCAGATCCTATTCGGATCGGCCTTCCTGAGTTCGACAACGCCCCTTTGAAGAAGCGCCGAAGCTGGCGTCCACGGAGCTCCCTGGAGGAAGATGATAGAGACATTCATTACCTAATGAGCCGGATAAGTTTTTTAGCTCGATCCGGATTGACCATGATTGAGGTCATGGCCATATGCATCATGCGGGGGGTGCAGCCGCTCCAGTATAGAGGCCACCCCATGTGGGATTTCAACAGGGAGGATGACGCCACCCGCCATGGCCGCAAAGGGCCGAGATCGGCTGCTGATCTAATAAAGATCTTGTCCACTTTGTACAAGGGAGAAGAGGAGGAATTCCTTCATGTCAACTCGCAGGGCGGATTCTCTATGTACAATCCTCTGAGCTGGGTAAGCGGAGACTTTTTCACCCATCCGTTTCGTATTCCGTAGTTAAGTATTCAGTCTAGCGATTTCATCGCAGGAGCTGCGCCAGGTTGTAAAGGAGATAAACAGCCCTCCTCCACAACCCGAGGACCCTGGGCGGTCTCTTGACCCGGCCTCCCAGGAGGATCCGGACATATCTGTGGAGCTGGTCGATGGGGTATTTTACCAATCGAGTAATGACAACGCCTTGGTGGCCATTACGGCCGATTACCCTGGGCTAGTTCCAGCCTCACAGGTGACTGAGACCGAAGTCCCAGCACTTAAAAAGGGATCCGTCCTTGCGCTTTTTTGATTGCCGTATAACAACCATGTTTTGCAGGGAAGGTCCTCGGGGCAGAAGGCCGAGCCTGTGGCAACTAGCCAACAAGGGGCCGCGAGGCCAGGCGCGCTGAAAAGACCCGCAGTCTGGATTGAGACATTGGCGCAGCGGTACGACGTGCCGTCTTTATTGCAAGCCATTATTCTCGGAGGCATACTAACGCCCATGCCTTCTTTTCAGGAAAAAGAGCGCTCGCCGGACTATACCCGGAGAGGCTACCCATCGCGCCTCCACCAGCCAGGCTCCAAGGCCGGATTTGGAGGCGGGAATGAATATGAGGCGCGCGCCGGGCGCTCCTCCGACAGAGGATGCGGACAAACTGTCCGCCACCAATTCCGAGGTGGAAAGTGCCATGAACCACAGGCGTCGCCGGACTGTTCTTCGTGATGCTTGTTTCTCCCCAAAGGCATTGGATGCCTTCAACTCGGGAGGCGTGCACCTCCGTGCCGCTCAAAATGGTCTAGCCAGAGCCACGGAGCAGTATGTAAAATACATACGGGTCAGAAAATTTGATGATTATATATATCAGTAGCCCCTGATACTTGAAACAGTTAGGATAACTGATTTAAGGATCATTTGTTATGTAGGTTCTTACAGAAAAGAATACTCAACTGTCCCAGGAGCTGGAAGAGTGCAAAGCCCAACTTCAGGCCGCACTGGCCGCAGCAGGGGAGACCAAAGAGACCCCGTCTGGTAACATATCCTTTGAATGATAAGTATCATATTAGAATGCGGTGTATATGCAGATCTGGCGATAAAATTACAGATGACGCTGGACTAAATCCGGATAAGCAACAGCTCATACGCCAGCTGAAGGCCGGTGAGAGCGTGCTTACAAGGGTGAGGCAGGAGAAGAATGATCTCCTAGATGCCAACACCAAGCTAGGCGTGGAACTAAAAGATGTTCGTGCCCAACTGTCGGACTCTGTTAAGGAGAATCGGCGGCTTCGACGCGGCATATTTAGTAAGTGCTTGAACGAACTTTGAAAAACAGTTCGACGAGGAAGCTGGCTGACAGAGTTATGTCTGTAGGTATGCTAACAGGTCGTCCTGCCGAGGAGATGCCTGGTTCAACGGGTGATCTTCTTCCCGAGCTCTCACAGTTGCACGAACGAGTTCGGCAGGTGATGCAAGGCGTCGCCCAGGCCTTGTGGCCATCCGTCTCCATACCCGAAGGCCTTGGAGAGCTTGTAGAAAAGCTGAAGGGAGCACGGCGGTGCTTCCGATTATGGAAGATATCGGTCTGCCGTCAGGGTGCCAGGGAAGCCTGGGCAATGGTGAAGACACGGTACACGAAGGCTGACCCGAACCACATGGTCGAAGTCGGACCTGTGGGGCCTGATGGGAAGGAGATCCCTGTGAGCTTAGTGTATGGTCAAGTAGAATTGGCCGCAAGTATTCCCAACAGGACTGTAGACTAGACAACCTATTAGATGGCATTGAAGAGGAATTCAACCAGTCAAATTGACTATGTAATTTTAAAGTGACATGTATAATGCCTTCTAGCCGGATTGTAGATCGTTTGTTGTGGCGGACCTTTTCGCTTCAACCTCGGGACCCGACAGTCCAGAGTGTATCCGAATACCCCCTCGGTTATGTAAGAACCGGGGCATGCGTGGAGACCAGGCGTAGCGGTCATTAGTGCTTTAGCAGACAAGTGCCCAACTAGTTATGTTATATTACATGGGTAGTAAGAAACATCTTCCAGAGAGAATAGTTCCATTAAGGGTTCCTTTCCCTGGGTAAGCAATGCCCTAAAGTGTATGTCCGGACTGCGACAAGAAGCACAGAAAAAGCATCTGGGGGCAGATAATAAATAAATAAAAGTCATCTTTTGTTCACCGACCGAATATTCTCTTAAGAACGCTAGCTTTCGGCTTCACCCAGTCTGAGGTACACGTCCGGCTGACCCGGCGGTAACAATCACAGAGGTGCTCCCATTATGCCCTAGCCGAATTAATGGGAACGTAGGGCATAAATACAAGAGCCAGGCAACCCAGCTTGGCCAAAACTTAAGTCATATCGATGCATATAATGGTGAAAAAAGGTACATGCGGAAGTATAACACATGTGTTGGGCATGAGGCCCAGGTAAATAATTTAAGCTTCTGTGAAAGAAGCCCCCAGGTATGAAGAGTGCAGCTAGCGCATCTGTGATGTATGAGTGAGGCACAAGGTGACCCTTGAAGGCCTAGAGAAATAAAAGAAAGAAAGGGAAACAAGACAGATGATGCATATGCAGAAAATGGACAAAGGGAGGGGACTAACATAAAGTCCGGTGCTAGGCGTAGAATCTTCGGAGCCTGGCTGCGTTCCTTGGGTTCGGCTCGAGTCGACTGGTCGATGCATCCCGCAGTCGGTACGCTCCACCAGTCAGAACTTGGTCGATAATGAAGGGACCTTCCCATTTGGGCTTGAGCTTGTTCTTTTTCTTATCCGGCAGCCGTAGAACTAGTTCGCCAACGTTATAAGTTTTGGCCCGTACTTCTCTGCTTTGGTATCTATGAGCCTGTTGCTGGTAAAATGCGGAACGGGCTTTGGCTACGTCGCGCTCTTCCTCCAAGGTGTCCAGACTGTCCTGCCGATCGAGCTCGGCTTCTCTTTCTTCGTACATGCGCACTCGAGGTGAGTCATGAATTATGTCACAGGGTAGGACTGCCTCTGCGTCGTACACCATAAAAAACGGTGTATATCCGGTACTACGATTCGGCGTGGTCCGCAGCCCCCAGAGTACGGAGTCGAGCTCCTCTACCCAGTGCGTGTCAGACTCCGTTAAGGAGCGCACTAATCTGGGTTTAATGCCGCTCATTATAAGACCATATGCTCGTTTGACTTGACCGTTGGTTTGTGGGTGATAGACTGAAGCATAATCGAGCTTGATGCCCATTTTGCTGCACCAGAGTTTCACCTCATCGGCCGTGAAGTTCGTGCCGTTATCAGTGATGATGCTGTGGGGGACGCCGTAACGATGTACAATCCCGGATATGAAATCTATCACCGGTCCGGATTCGGCTGTTTTAACCGGTTTAGCCTCTATCCATTTGGTGAATTTATCCACCATGAGCAATAAGTATTTTTTCTTGTGGGTTCCCCCTTTAAGGGGTCCAACCATGTCAAGCCCCCAGACCGCGAAGGGCCATGTAATGGGGATTGTTTGGAGGGCGGTGGGTGGCATGTTGCTTTGATTTGCAAAGAGCTGGCAACCAGCGCAACGTTGGACCAAGTCCTGTGCATCTGCCCGGGCCGTTGGCCAATAGAATCCTGTACGGAAGGCCTTGCTTACAAGAGCCCGGGCTGCGGCGTGATGACCGCCGAGTCCGGCGTGAATTTCTGGCAAAAGGTTCTGCCCTTCCTCTTCGGAGATGCACCTTTGAAGGACTCTGGTAGCGCTTTTTTTGTACAATTCTCCCTCATGGACCCTGTAGGCCTTGGATTGCCGCACTATGCAGTGTGCCTCATTTTGGTCCTTCGGAAGTTCCTGTCTAGTTAGGTAGGCCAGGAATGGTTCTGTCCACGGGGCAATAATGGCCATTATTTCGTGGGCTGATTGTGTTATTTCAGTGGCGGAGCCTCCGATTGTGTCAGGGAGTTCGGTATCGGGTATTTTGGCCGGGTCCGGACTGTTGTTACCGGTGTCCCCTTCCCATGCTAAGGATGGCTTCAAAAGCCTTTCCAGAAATATGTTGGGAGGGACCGCATCGCGTTTTGCGCCAATGCGGGCGAGGATATCCACCGCCTGATTGTTTTCCCGAGCCACATGGTGAAATTCGAGCCCCTCGAACCGAGCTGACATTTTTAGGACAGCATTGCGATAAGCTGCCATTTTCGGATCCTTGGTATCAAAGTCTCCATTTATTTGGGATATTGCGAGGTTCGAATCCCCGCGCACCTCTAGGCGTTGAATGCCCATGGATACTGCCATCCAGAGACCATGTAGAAGGGCCTCATATTCGGCTGCGTTGTTGGAGTCCGTATACGTTATCTGTAGTACGTATTGAACGGTGTCTCCTGTTGGGGACGTCAAAACGACGCCAGCCCCCAGCCCAGCCAACATTTTGGAGCCGTCAAAGTGCATGATCCAGTTTGAATATGTGCCGTACTCTTTAGGGAGTTCGGCTTCCGTCCATTCAGCGATGAAGTCAGCCAAAAATTGCGACTTAATAGCTCGCCGTGGCTTGTAAGTTATGTCGAACGGGAGGAGCTCAATGGCCCATTTGGCAATCTGGCCCGTCGCGTCGCGGTTGTTTATAATATCGTTAAGTGGTACTTCCGAGGCTACCGTTATCGAACACTCTTGAAAGTAGTGTCGTAGCTTCCGGGATACCATAAATACCGCGTACACTATCTTTTGATAATGCGGGTACCGTGATTTGCATGGAGTAAGGACAGTGGACAAATAGTAAACCGGCTTTTGAAGAGGGAATTTGTGTCCGTCCACTTCTCGCTCGACGACGAGTACTGCGCTTACGACTTGATGAGTTGCCGCAATGTATAATAGCATTGGTTCGCCAGTGTTTGGCGCGGCCAGGACTGGGTTTGTTGACAATATGGCTTTTATTTCATTGAGTCCGGCCGTGGCGGCATCCGTCCACTCAAAGTGTTTGGTGCGCCGGAGGAGGCGATAAAGGGGTAATGCCTTTTCGCCCAAGCTGGAGATAAAGCGGCTTAGATCCGCCACGCATCCAGTCAATTTTTGTATTTGTTTGAGGTCTGTTGGGGTAGCCAACTGTGAAAACGCTCAGATTTTGGCCGGATTAGCTTCAATACCTCTACTAGAGACAGTGAATCCCAGGAGCTTTCCGGCTGGTACACCGAAAACGCATTTTTCCGGATTGAGCTTGATGTCATATGTTCGGAGGTTGTCGAATGTGAGCCTCAAGTCGTCTACTAGAGTTTCGACATGCTTGGTTTTAACGACCACATCATCTACGTATGCCTCCACTGTTTTGCCGATCTGGTTTGCCAGACATGTCTGAATCATGCGCTAATATGTTGTGCCGGCGTTTTTTAGCCCGAAGGGCATTGTGTTGAAGCAGAATGGGCCGTATGGTGTGATGAATGCCGTTGCGGCTTCGTTTGGCTCTGCCATTTTAATTTGATGGTAGCCATAGTATGCATCGAGGAAACACAATGAATCGTGTCTTGCGGTAGCATCGATGATTTGATCAATGCGGGGGAGGGGGAAGGGATCCTTTGGGCAGGCCTTGTTAAGGTCCTTAAAATCGACGCACAAGCGCCAGGATTTGTCCTTCTTTGGTACCATCACCAGGTTTGCTAGCCAGTCCGGATGTTTTATGTCTCTGATGAGTCCGGCCTCCAATAGCTTGGCTAGTTCCTCTCCCATGGCTTGTCTTTTAGGCTCGGAGAAGCGTTGAAGAGCCTGCTTGACTGGCTTGAATCCTTTTAGGATATTTAGGTTGTGCTCAGCCAGCCTGCGTGGGATTCCTGGCATGTCTGAAGGGTACCAGGCAAAAATGTCCCAGTTCTCGCATAGGAACTCTTGTAGTGCGGCGTCGACATCAGGATTTAATTGTGCCCCGATGGAAGCTGTTTTTGTAGGGTCTGTTGGATGGACTTGGAATTTGACTATTTCGTCCGCCGGTTTAAAGGAGGTGGACTTGGATCTTTTATCAAGTATCACGTCGTCCCTGTTCACCATGGAGCGCAGCGCAGTTAGTTCCTCGGCCGCTAGGGCTTCAGATAGTGCCTCGAGGGCCAGTGCAGCTGTCTTATTTTCGGCGCGGAGTGCTATGTCCGGATCACTAGCAAGAGTGATGATTCCGTTGGGCCCGGGCATTTTGAGCTTCATGTACCCGTAATGGGGTATGGCTTGGAAGATTGTAAACGCCTCCCGCCCTAATAGAGCGTGGTATCCGCTGCTAAACGGGGCCACTTGGAATGTAATTTCTTTGGACCTGTAATTATCCAGCGTGCCGAATACCACGTCTAGTGTGATTTTTCCAGCACAGTGTGCTTCCTGACTTGGGATGATTCCTCTAAAGGTTGTGCTACTTTGCTCAATGCAGCTCCAGTCTATTTCCATCTTTTGAAGAGTTTCCTCATAGATGAGGTTTAATCCGTTGCCGCCGTCCATGAGTACCTTGGTGAGTCGAAAGCCGTCCACGATTGGACTGAGGACCAGTGCAGCTGGTGCTTGGGCTGTTCGGAATTTAGGTTCGTCACTGGCATTGAAGGTAATAGCCGTGTCACTCCAAGGATTTATTTCTGTTATGTGGCAGATTTCGGCCATGCTGCGGAGTGTTCGCTTGCGTCTATTATTTGACGCGAAGGTCTCAAAGACCGTTAACACCGTATTGTTGTCCACGGGATGGTGCTCTGTGGTCTTTGGGAGGAGTAGATCCTCACCACTTTTGGGCACCTGCCGGAGTATCCAACATGCTCTAAGGCTGTGCGTTGGTATTGCATCCGTTGTACTATGAATTTTGCAGGGTCCATTGAGCCATCCCTCCAGTATGGTTCCTTGCCCCGTAGAGGGCTTTTGCTTTTTGGTAGTTGACCCAGGTGTATTGTGATAATGCACCCTTTTTTCGGAGTGGGTTTGTATTCAGGGCCGGATTATCCCAAAATTTTATTTCGGTTTTCCAGGCGCTTTCCATCGCACAGTACTTTCGTACTATGAGAACCAAGTCGGCAAAACGTGTAATTTTGCGACGACTTTTGGCGTTGAGGATTCCCTTGTCCGTGCAATTATTGCAGAAGAATGAAATTGCGTCTTCCTCGCGGCAGTCCTTTATCCTGTTCATGACCAGGAGGAATCTGGCCCAGTAATGGTGTACTGTTTCTTCTGGCTCTTGCCTAATTTGGGATAGATCGCGTATGTTTGGGTGGGTGGGTGGAATTGAATCCGATTTCTCACCCAATCTGAGACTCAGGGGCCAAGGAGTTTCCGAACTCGGAAGTTTGGATTCTTGGATGTTTTCCGATAAATCTAGCCCATTGCCTGATTCTAGGTTCAGGCCTTGAGTGACGTCCTCCCCTCCGTGGGTATCCGGCTTGGAGGGATCAGGAATCCAGACATAGCTAGTCCTTAAGATAGATGAAGGGCTGCCGCATTGTTCCTCCACCACTGCAACGTAATGGGTGACCTGGGGAGAGTTGATCTCTCTCAGATCGGGTTTAGGCCCAATCTGATCGTAGTCCGTAGCGACTCCCAGGGCGGCGATACGACCCAAGAGCTCGTGCAGGGAAGAGAGCTCCATTGGATCTAACTGCTCGGCGAGTTCCGAGTTGACATGAAGATTGCTTTCGATGACCCGAGAAGTCATCGTCAACGTAGCGGCCGAACAGGCGGTCATAATAAAACCACCTAGCCGGAGAGTTTGGCCGATAGCCAAAGCTCCCTCAGCGATAGTGCCGTCTTTGAAGACGGGATGAGACATCCTTCCTGGTGGCGACGGCACAGCGGAACTCTCAATGAAAGCACCAATGTCGGTGTCAAAACCGGCGGATCTCGGGTAGGGGGTCCCGAACTGTGCGTCTTGGCCGGATGGTAACAGGAGGCAGGGGACACGATGTTTTACCCAGGTTTGGGCCCTCTTGATGGAGGTAAAACCCTACGTCCTACTTGATTAATATTGATGATATGGGTAGTACAAGAGTAGATCTACCACGAGATCAGAGAGGCTAAACCCTAGAAGCTAGCCTATGGTATGATTGTATGTTATGGTTGTTGGCCTACGGAATAAAAACCCTTCGGTTTATATAGACACCGGAGAGGGTTAGGGTTACACAAGGTCGGTTACAAAGGAGGAGATATCCATATCCGTATTTCCTAGCTTGCCTTCCACGCCAAGTAGAGTCCCATCCAGACACGAGACGAAGTCTTCAATCTTATATCTTCGTAGTCTAACAGTCCGGCCAATGGAGATAGTCCGGTTGTCCGGAGACCCCCTAATCTAGGACTCCCTCATGAAGCATTAACTCTCTACTCTGGATAGACCATACCACCTACAACCCACTACATCTGCTAGTCTACCTCTTCGAGAGCTTCACGCAACTTACTTAACTACGCCAGAGCCCATAATGGCTTGTGGCTCCACACGGAAGTTCTAGCATGAAATATCTCAGTTCCCTTTGAGCCTGGGTGGCGGACCTTAGGATTATCACACGGGTACTCCAGGATATCCTAGGACAACACTGGATTCTCCAGGTGACCGACAAGCAATCCACCTGGATGTGTATTAAATTTGCCACCTTATGTTGAACCATTAATTAACAATCTCACATCTGTCATGGATTCACTCACCCAAACCACGTCTACGAGCATAGCATAGCAAAATAAGCAATACGTAGAAGTAACACCCAAGGGTTTGATAATAACAGGGCGATAGGTTCTACCTCATCAACTACTTCCCAAACCCACATGTTATATCAAAACCTAATCATGCAATGTTTGAGGATTGGAACTAATGCATAAAAGCTGGGTGATAAAGGGGTATGATCAAAGTGTGACTCGCCTTGCTGATGATCCGCAAAACCTAGAGACTCGTAGTAGCACGCTTCGTACTCTGGGTGTTCTATCGCAAACAAATAATAGCATACATAAGCAATCAAGCAAAGAAGCACGGGTAAAACACAAATAAGAAGATCTAACTAGAAAGTTCAACTTAAGAACTCTGGTTTGCAAAAAGAATCAAATCAAACGGAGCAACGAAACCCAAACTGCGAAAGAAACAAGATCTGATTACTAATCTGTACTAAAGTCAAATTTTACAATACCAAAATCTTGTTCAAGTTGGTTAAACAAAAAGAGGTCTTCGAGATGAAGATCTAGGCGCTTGAATCGCCCGATTCCGATAAATGAGCGAAAAGATAAACTAAAACGAAAATCGGATCAGAAATCGCGATCGAAAATAATCGCGAAAAATCCGAGAAAAAGAAAAACTGACGAACAGGCTAACGAACGAACGTTCATTGTCTGCGACTAACAGACGAAAAACCGTTCGTTAAAACGAACGTATGGACGAACGTCCGCTAAATAACTAAACCAAGAAAACCGGCGAACCGATCTATTAATAATAAAAATACCGAAACTAGGGTTTATGAAATAAAACTGATCATTTTTTTAAAAACCGGCGGCTACCTCGAACTCCGGCGGGCGGCGGGGTGGCGCGGCACGACGGCGTGGGGCCGCATCGGGCGGCGCGGCACGACGGCATCTCTAGGCGGCGGCGCTAGGGTTAGGGTTTGGGCGGCGGCGGGGCTGGTTGGGCTGCGGTGGGCTAGGCGGCGCGGCTTATAAAGAGGGGTTGGGAGGAGTTCGGGCCGGATACGTCCCGTAGGTTGGTTTTTTTAAAATAATTCCGACGTGCAGAAAAAGAAAGATAAGAAATACTAAACGGACTCCAAAAATCCCGAAATAAATTTCCCCGTCCTCTAAAAATAGGCCGGACAAGGTGAACATTTATTTTGGACTAGAATGCAATTTTGAAAAACGCATTTTTTCCTAATTCAAATAAAATAGCGATAAAACTCTGAATAAAAATCTTATTTGATTTTAATATTAAGTCTCCAATATTTCTTTATTTTGAGGAAGTCATTTATCCTCTCTCTTTTATTTTTATAAAAGAAATATTTGAAGATAAAATAATTAAAATCAAAAGTTCCTTTTTTAAAAAAAATTTGAGAAAACTCAAATATGAAAATAATGAAATTCCCAACTCTCACCATGGGTCCATGAGTTGCGTAGAATTTCTAGGATCAAGCCAAACGAATATGCAAAGATATGATATGCATGAATGATCTATGTATAACATTCCAAATTGAAAATTTGGGATGTTACAGCTTTGGTCCGGTACTCTATTAAAAGGAGGCCTTAATATCCCTTAGTTTCCAATAGGACCCCGCTGCCATGGAAGGGTAGGACAAAAGGTGTCATGCAAGTTCTTTTCCATAAGCACGTATGGCTATATTTGGAATACATGCCTACACTACATTGATGAATTGGAGCTAGTTTTGTATCACCCTATGTTGTAACTATTGCATGAGGAATCGCATCCGACATAATTATCCATCACTGATCCATTGCCTACGAGCTTTTCACATATTGTTCTTCGCTTATTTACTTTTCCATTGGTACTGTTACAATCGCTATAAAACCAAAACTATTACTTTTGTTACCGTTACCACTACTATCATATTACTTTGCTACTAAATGCTTTGCTGCAAATACTTGAGAATATTCTTTGCCTCCCCTTGTGTTGAATCAATAAATTTGGGTTGAATACTCTACCCTCGAAAACTGTTGCGATCCCCTATACTTGTGGGTTATCAGTTTTCAGCAAAGATTATAAACTAACCATATTCACAATAACATTTAGATGTATGTTTACTCACATCAATGGCATAATCAACTAGCGAGCAATAATAGTAAATCTCGGATGACAACACTTTCTCAAAACAATCATAATATGATATAACAAGATGGTATCTTGCTAGCCCTTTCTGAGACCGCAAAACATAAATGCAGAGCATCACTGAAGATCAAGGGCTAACTAGAAATTGTAATTCATGGTAAAAGAGATCCAGCCACAGTCATACTCAATGTAAACTAATAGTAATGCATGCGAATGACAGCGGTGCTCTCCAACTAGTGCTTTTTAATAAGAGGATGATGACTCAACATAAAAGTAAATAGATAGGCCCTTCGCCAAGGGAAGTAGGGATTTGTAGAGGTGCCAGAGCTCGATTTTGAAATAGATATGAATAATATTTTGAGCGGTATACTTTCATTGTCAACATAACATCCGAGAGATCTCGATATCTTCCATGCTACACACATTATAGGCGGTTCCCAAGCAGAATGGTAAAGTTTATACTCCCCCACCACCAACAAACATCAATCCATGGCTTGCCCGAAACAACGGGTGGCTCCAACTAACAACAATCCTGGGGGAGTTTTGTTTGCAATTATTTTGATTTGATTTGAGCATGGGACTGGGCATCCCGGTGACCAGCCATTTTCTCATGTGTGAGGAGCAGAGTCCACTCCTCTTGAGAATAGCCCTCCTAGCATGGAAGATACGGACAAGCCTAGTTGATACATGAGCTATTCAAGCATACAAAACATAATTTCATTTGAAGGTTTAGAGTTTGGCACATACAAATTTACTTGGAAAGGCAGGTACATACCGCATATAGGAAGGTATGGTTGACTCATATGGAATAACTTTTGGGGTTTATGGAGTTGGATGCACAAGTAGTATTCCCGCTTAGTACAAGTGAAGGCTAGAAAGAGACTGGGAAGCGACCAGCTAGAGAGCGACAACAGTCATGAACATGCATTAAAATTAATCAACACTGAATGAAAGCATGAGTAGGATATTGTAACATCCCAAATTTTCAATTTGGAATGTTATACATAGGTCATCATATGCATATCATATTT
This sequence comes from Triticum dicoccoides, assembly GCF_002162155.2. Lineage (NCBI taxonomy): Eukaryota > Viridiplantae > Streptophyta > Magnoliopsida > Poales > Poaceae > Triticum > Triticum dicoccoides. Next base: position 660,925,689 of record NC_041384.1, read on the forward strand.
TATTTGCATCTCGTTTGCGATCCTAGAAATCCTAAGCAACTCAAGGACCCATGGAAAGAGTTGGGATTTCACTATTTCCATATTTGCATTCTTCTCAAATTTGAAAAAAGGATCATTTTGGTTTCAATATTTTTTCTCTCCAAAATATTTCCAATATAAAAATAAAAGAGAGGAAATAATATGACTTCTCCAAAATGAAAGAAATATTGGGGGGTGGGATGTTAAAATCAAATAAATATTTTATTTTGATTTTATTCGAGATTTATTTGAATAAGAAAAATATGCATTTTTCTTCAAAAAATTGCATTTTAGGCCAGAGAATGTTCACTATGTTCTAAATATTTTATTTAGATGGTGAAAATTGTTTTTGGCATTTTTAGATTTTTTTTTATATTTATTTAGGATGTTACCATTTCGGCGGAATTTATTAAAAAAACGCGTCGCCCGACTGGGCCAACGGCCCAGCCGAGCCGGGCCGGCCCAGCACCCCGCACCGCCTCCTGCTCCGACTCGGGATGGAGTCCCGAGCCGCACCGCCGCCGCCTTGTCCCGCCCGGACTCCGCCGTCGCCAGCTCCTCCCCCAAGCCACCAACACCC
>NC_041384.1:660926457-660937564 GCF_002162155.2 Triticum dicoccoides
GCCGCCGCAGCCGCTGCCCGCTCGCCGCCGCCGTCGCTGCTGCCCGTGCCGCGCCACTGCCCCGCCGCCTCGCGTCGACGTCGCCGCCTCGCCGGAATTCCGAGCCGCCGCCTTTGACTTCGTCGCTGCCGTTTTTTTCGGTTTTAGGTATAAACTGTTTGGTATTTTTAGAACCCTAGATTGTTTTTTTAGATCGGTTCGGTTTTCTCGGTTTTTCTTTTGTTAGCATTTTTGGCGAACGTTCGTTTGTTAGTTCCTTTTTAACGAACGAATTCATTTTCTAGTCTCTGTTAGAGGACACTCGTCCGATAGGTTTTTTTTCCGGCCAGTGACCTATCCGCCATTACTTTTATCGCAGATTAGCCCCTGATCTTTAAACCCTCATAACTTTTTAACTGTTCGTCCAAATCCAGTGAAACCAACGCCAAAATCTTCGTCTCGAAGCCCTCTTTCCAGTTAATCAACTTGAACATGGTTTTGACAATTTAAAATTTGGTTTCAAGCAGATTTGAATTCGAAGTTCTTTTGGCCGTAGTTTCTGTTCCGTAGTTCCGATTCGATTGATTATTTTTGCAAATCGAAGCTATTCAGTTGAACTTTCAGATTGGATCTTCCTATTTGAGTTTTACCCTTGCATCTATGCTTGAGTGCTTATGTATGCTATTGTTTGTTTGCGATAGAATACCCGGAGTGCGAAGCGTGCTACTACGAGTCTCTAGGGTTTGCAGATCGTCAGCAAGGCAAGTAACACTTTGATCATACTTCTTCTTTACCTAGTTTTATGCATTAGTTACAATCCTCAAACGTTGCATGAGTAGGATCTTTTAACTTGTGGGTCTGGGAAGTAGATGATGAGGTATAACCTATTGCCCTTTTATTATCAAACATTGGGAGTTGCTTCTATGTTATGCTCATATTGCTATGCTATGCTCATAGACGTGGTTTGGTTTGAGAGACCCATGACAAATGTGAGATTGATAATTAATGCTTAACGTAAGGTGGCTACTTAAATACACATCTGGGTGGATTGGTTGCGGGCACCTGGGGATATACCAGTGTTGTCCTTTAGTTCGCCACCCAGGCTCAAAGGGATCATAAGATTATTCATGCTAGAAACTTTCGTGTGCAGCCACAAGCTATTATGGGCTCTAGCATAGTTGAGTATGTTGCATGACCTCTTTCAGTGGTGGGCTAGCAAATGTAGGGGAAAGTAGGTGTAACTGTCCACCCAGAGTAAAGAGTTAATGCCTCTGAAAGACTGTGTCTCGGTCATCCATTTCTCAAACACCATGTAGTGCGAGAAATCCAACGGAGGAGATCCAGTCTTGTGGGGAAAAGTGCGCAAACCTTTGTAGAGTGTACAAACTAATCATGGTTAGCCGTGTCCCCGGTTATGGACATCTTTAGTATCTAGTACTTGGACTATCCTGTTGATCTCATCACTCTAAATTAATTTGTTGGGTTGTTAATTACTGTGTAATTGGGATTGTGATGGGGTTACCATTCTCAATGTTTATCAACTACTATGATAGTGAAACAAAATATATTCCTTTGTTGTAGGAAAAAATGGCTTTTCGCAAACACATTATAACCATAGAGCCTCCACCAGCCATATATGCATGTAGTGATAGCATTTATTTGTTCATTGCTCTATTGTGTTATCTTGCCAGCATATTCCATGTGCTGACCTGTTTCGGGCTGCAACATATCATGTTGCAGACTTTTCAGACAAGGAGTAAGGTGCGCTAGGTCATTTGTCGTGCACTTAGCTATGTTGTTGGAGTTGATGGACTCACTTTATCTTCAAAGCCTTCCGCTATTATCGTACTTAGATGGCCTTAAGCCATATTATTGTAGTAAGTTCTCTCTTGAGACTATCGATGTAATAAGTGTGTGATTGCTACTCTATTATAAATCCTTCAAAGTACTGTGTGTGTCAGCATTACCGATCTAGGGATGACACTTATGCACAGAGATTTGACTGTTTGAGGTCAGATCGCTACAAGATGGTATCAGAGCACACACTGATTGTAGGACACGACCACTAAGATAAGCCATAGGTCACTCTTCTCTACTCATTTCTGTCTCCTCTCTCTTTTTCCACTCTATAGGATGGCGGACTCAAGAAACAAGTTTGCACAACCAGATGAAGACACACCTTTTGGACGACACTTGAAGGAAGTCACTAGGTACATGAACATCGGAATACCAAGCTTCACCGGGACCTACACCGCCACTTTACCAAAAGAGGAGCGTTGGATGATTTGAGTTCAAGTTCCAGGAAGGACATTTATGCTAGTTACTGAACCCATAGAGTTTTCCTTTGATGCACCAACCTGGAGTCTAGGAAAGAGCATGGCAGCCCACATCACCATGGGACGCATCAGCGAAGTTTATCAGAAGGAACTTAAGGACACCATCTACCAGATATGTGGGCGCCGAGATGAGCAATGGGAGATGATCAGCACCAAGAGGGACATGTCCATTGCAGCTTTATCCAGTTGTTAAACCAACACATTCGTCGCTAGGAGAACCAGATGTGCGCAAGCATGATAGACCTGAAGAAGGTGATGACTAGGAACATGGAGCTATAAGAGGAACTCAAGTCTACACGCGATGGATATGAGGAGGAAATTGCAATACTAGTGGAGAAAAACGACGACCTGACAAGGAAGCTAGGAGTGTTCATGGGAGACCCTGCGCCAGGAGGAGATGACGACCATCCTAAGGACTACATTATCATCGACGACACCGACTCTGACCCCGACAGTAGTGATGATGACTATGAAGACGAAGCTGGAGCGGATATCATGGAGTCTTCCACCGATCAAAATTCCTAGTCGACCACCATATTATCAGTAGTATTCCCCCATGTATATAGTAGTAGTCCAAGCACTTTTGTAACGATAGTTAGATCATTTGTATGCCCTTGTTTGAATTGAGTGGTGTGATATGAATGTGTTTGTCTCATGTGCATATGGGTAGTGCCTTCTCACTAGACCTCATTCTATTCTAATCTCTCCCCTCTAAACCCATTAGATGCCTCCGAGACGTGACCCCAGATTTCTCTTCCCACCGAAGCTCACTCAGTTGATCCAACATCAGAATGCCTTGATGCAGCTACTAGTCCAGAACCAAGGCAACAACAACAACAACCCAACGCCACCACCTCTAGTTGACAACTTAGCTCGTTTTCTGAGGTTGCAACCGTCGGTGTTTTCCAGTAGCACCGAGCTAATAGTTGCTGATGACTGGCTCCGTAGGATTGGAAGGGAGTTGACCACCGCAAGTTGAACAGATGTAGAGAAGGTGCGTTTTGCCGCACATCAATTGGATGGACCCGCAGCCTCATGGTGGGAGAATTATACAGCCACTTTCCCCATAGCCAATGTCACTTGGGAGCAATTTCAACAAGCATTCCGCACTGCACATGTCTGAACTGGAGCTATGAGCATGAAGAAGCATGAGTTTCGCAACTTACGCCAGGGAAACCGTACTGTGGGGCAGTACATGTATGAGTTCAGTAAGTTGGCCCGCTATGCCCCATCCTGGATCTCCAAGTTTATTTGGTATTCCACCCTTAAAAGTATAATTAGCAAGCATGATGGAAATTTCAGCTTCCGGTATCTTTCTTTTATTAGTAACAATTTCTTTCATGTACTTAGCATAATGATTCATTTTAAGCATATCAGTTAATTGCATACGCAAAAAGATAGGTCTAATCATTTCAGCAAAGCACTCAAAATCCTCATCATCCTTTTTCTTGGATGGTTTGGGAGGAAAAGGCATGGGTTTCTGAACCCATGGTTCTATTTCTTTACCATGTTTCCTAGCAACAAAGTCTCTCTTATCATAACGTTGATTCTTTGATTGTGGGTTATCAAGATCAACAACAAGTTCAATTTCTATATTATTATCATTGCTAGGTTGGGCATCAACATGAACATTATCATTAACATTATCACTAGTTTCATGTTCATTACTAGATTGTGTTTCAGCATCAGAAATAGAAATATCATTTGGATTCTCAGGTGTTTCAGCAATAGGTTCACTAGAAGCATGCAAAGTCCTATCATTTTTCTTTTTCTTCCTTTTAGAAGGACTAGGTGCATCTATATTATTTCTCTGAGAATCTTGCTCAATTCTCTTAGGGTGGCCTTCAGGATACAAAGGTTCCTGAGTCATTTTACCAGTTCTAGTAGCCACTCTAACAGCATAATCATTATTCTTACTATTCAATTCATTGAGCAAATCATTTTAAGCTTTAAGTACTTGTTCTACTTGAGTGGTAACCATAGAATCATGTTTACTAATAAGTTTAAGTTCACCTTTGACATTAGCCATATAATCACCCAAGTGTTCTACCAAAATAAGCATCGAAGTCTTCTTGCTTAACCATAAATTTATCAAACTCATCTAAGCATGGGCTAGCAAACTTAGTAAATGGGATTTTAGCTTTATCATATCTATAGAGAGAATTTACCTTTACTACCTGTGTTGGGTTATCAAGACCATGTATTTCTTTAATAGGAGGTAAATTCTTAACATCTTCAGCTTTAATACCTTTTTCTTTCATGGATTTCTTTGCCTCTTGCATATCTTTAGGACTGAGAAATAAAACACCTCTCTTCTTCGGAGTTGGTTTAGGAATAGGCTTAGGAAGTGTCCAATTATTTTCATTTGTCAACATATTATTTAATAGAATTTCAGCTTCATTCGGTGTTCTTTCCCTAAAAACAGAACCAGCACAACTATCCAGGTATTCTCTGGAAGCATCGGTTAGTCCATTATAAAAGATATCAAGTATTTCATTTTTCTTAAGAGGATGATCAGGCAAATCATTAAGTAATTGGAGAAGCCTCCCCCAAGCTTGTGGGAGACTCTCTTCTTCAATTTGCACAAAATTATATATATCCCTTAAGGCAGCTTGTTTCTTATGAGCAGGGAAATATTTAGCAGAGAAGTAATAGATCATATCCTGGGGACTACGCACACAACTAGGATCAAGAGAATTAAACCATATCTTAGCATCACCCTTTAGTGAGAACGGAAATATTTTAATGATATAAAAGTAGCGACTTCTCTCATCATTAGTGAACAGGGTGGCTATATCATTTAATTTAGTAAGATGTGCCACAACAGTTTCAGATTCATAGCCATAAAAAGGATCAGATTCAACCAAAGTAATTATATCAGGATCAACAGAAAATTCATAATCCTTATCAGTAACACAGATAGTGAAGTAGCAAAAGCAGGTTCAGGTTTCATTCTAGCATTAAGGGATTGCTGCTTCCATTTAGCTAATAACCTCTTTAGATCATATCCATCATTGCAAGCTAAAATAGCTCTAGTAGCTTCTTCATCCATAACATAACCCTCAGGAACAACAGGCAATTCATATTTATTAGGGGGGGGGAGTCTTCATCATCACTTTCATCAATATTATCAGTTTCAATAATTTCATTCTCTCTAGCCCTAGCAAGTTGTTCATCAAGAAATTCACCAAGTGGCATAGTAGTATCAAACATAGAAGTAGTTTCATCATAAGTATCATGCGTAGCAGAAGTGGCATCATCAATAACATTGCGACATATCAGAATCAATAACAGAAGCAGGTTTAGGTGTCGCAAGCTTACTCAGAACAGAAGGTGAATCAAGTGCAGAGCTAGATGGCAGTTCCTTACACTACTAGAAAAAGGGCTATAGATGGGATTGACACTAATGGCGCACCAGACAAGCGGTGCGCCATTAGTATATACTAATGGCGCACCACCTTCTGATACGCCATTAGAGTTGAAACTACTAATGGCGCACCAGGCCCAGGGTGCGCCATTAGTATCAATTTTTTTTGAACTAGTGCGCCTGTCCAAACATACTAATGGCGCATCCAGACACAGTGCGCCATTACTAGTTGTAACTAGTAATGGCGCACCTGTCGGAAAGTGCGCCACTAATGTTGTTTTTTTATTATATTTTTTATTCCTTTTTTTGCAAAACTACTAATGGCGCACTGTTCCACCGTGCGCCATTACTAGTTTAAACTAGTAATGGCGCACTATGGGACAGTGCGCCATTAGTATGTTTTTTTTTTGCAAAACTACTAATGGCGCACCACCAGAAGGTGCACCATTAGTAACCTGGATTACTAATGGCGCATTTAGAGTTGGTGCGCCATTAGTAAGTGGGCAGCAACAAGATATTTTGGACAGCCTCTCCTACCCACACTCACTTTCTCCCCACTTCATTCTCTCCACCTCCTCCTTGTCTCGGGTGCCTCCTCTTTTTCACCTCATTTCCACCATAGATTCATTCAATTTAAGTGGTTAAATTACCTTGTTTTGATAGGTAAGTAAGGGGGGAAGCTATATTTATGTTGTTCTCCCTACAACAATGTGCACATGCACTTTTTATGGCCTAGCTAGATCTATGTATGTTCGTGGTGTTGCATATGTTTGTGGTGTTGCATATGTGTTTGTGTTTGCAGGTGTACCGGTATTTGAAATGCGATAGTTGCCAATATTTTGCCGGAATGTTGATTCATTTCCGTTTCGGCGAGAATTTTGGCATTAAGCATTCTTTTTGGTCCTATGTTTAGGGAAAGTCATGCCAAGTTTTTTCTTGGTTCTAAAATATCGTTTTGCTCTACCCCGCAGGCGACCATGGTCCGCACGATGACCGAAGGCATCATGAATAGGTTTTTGAGGTACGCGAAGGCCGAGATGCTTCAAAAGAACGAGACGGAGATAAGATGTCCGTGTCGAAGATGCAAGCTGAAGAGCCTTATTGCGGACCCGGAATCCAGGCAGGTGCGGGACCACCTACTCTTGTGTGGTTTCATGGATGGCTATCACTGGCAAGGTGATGAAGATGACTACGAAGTCGTCCATGGGGGCCGGGCAAGAAATGAGGAAGGGCAGCAAGACAACCACCGCGGCTCGGGCGGGCGAGAAGACGAAGAATCCCTAGGAGATGATCACGACGGTGATGCTGTACACAGTCATCATGTAGAAGATGCAGGACATGTTGATGAGGAAGATGCCGGAGCAAACGATGGGCATGATCATGAAGATGATGATGCCGGCGGAGCAGACGACGCTGGACCATCGATGGGCTGGGTGCAGGACCCTCATATTCAAGAGCTGCTTCTCAAGCAGACGGATAACGCAAGAGCTGCCGCCCGAGAGAAAGCCAAGATGGATCAACTTGAGTTAGACGTGGTTACTCCATTGTATGAAGGATGCAGGCCCGAGGATACCCGCTTGAAAGTAACGCTCATGGCTCTGGAGATGAAGGTAAAACACAAAATGACCGACGCATGCTTCGACGAGAACATGTCAATCTGGCACGAACGTCTTCCCAAGGGGAACAAGTGCCCAACCAGTTTGGAGGAGGCGAAGAAAATCGTGTGTCCTCTGGATTTACCGCACGTGAAATACCATGTGTGCATGAACAATTACATCATTTATCGGGACGAGCACGCGAAGTCTACCATATGTCCGGTGTGCGGCGTCACTCGATACAAGAAGAGGAAGAAAGCTCCTCGAAAAGTGGTGTGGTACTTTCCGATCACTCCTCGTCTGCAGCGGTATTTCGCGGACCCTAAGGTGGCAAAGCTCCTGCGTTGGCACGCGGATAGGGAGGAGAAGAAGCGAGAAGATGACGCAAATGATCCGAAGATAGATAAAAAAGACAAGATGCTGAGTCACCCTAAGGATGCGAGCCAGTGGCAAGCGTTGAACTTCGAAGACCTAGAATTTGGGAATGATCCAAGGAACATCGTGCTGGGCGCGAGAACCGATGGAGTCAATCCGTTTGGCAGCCAGAGAAGCACACATAGCACCTGGCCTGTGTTTGTGTGGATGCACAACCTTCCCCCCTGGTTGTGCATGAAGAGGAAGTACATTCACATGAGTATGCTAATTGAAGGACCGAAACAACCAGGGAACGACATCAATCTGTATCTGGGGCTGCTGAAAGAGGAGCTTGACACGCTGTGGAAAACGCCAGCCAATACGTGGGACGCCGCAGAGAAATAATATTTCCCTATGAGAGTCGCGCTGCTCACGACGGTGCACGACTATCTCGGTTACGGATATGTCGCGGGGCAGGTGGTCCATGGATTTTCTGGATGTGCCAGGTGCATGGATGACACAACGTATCGCCAGCTAGATAGAGATCCCGGGTCTTCGAAAACCGTGTTCATGGGACATCAAAGGTGGCTTCGCGACGATGACCCGTGGAGAAAACGCAAGGATCTGTTCGATGGTGAAACCGAACCCCGAGGACGCCCGCGTACGAGGAGCGGCGAGGAAATAGACGAGCTGTTGAAAAATTGGAAAGATTGCCCACTGCCGGGAAAGAAGCAAAAGGCGCCAGAGCCAGGAAAGAAGCGAAAGGCGCCAGAGCCGCTAGTGAAGGTATGGAAAACGAGGTCTGTTTTCTGGGACTTGCCGTACTGGAAGATCCACCGTGTGCCTCACAGCCTTGATGTAATGCATATCACGAAGAACGTGTGCGAGAGTCTGCTTGGTACCCTGCTCAACATGCCAGAGAGGACCAAAGATGGGCCGAAAGCAAGGGCAGACTTGAAATCAATGGGCATCAGGCAGGAGCTTCACGCTATATATGATGATGATGATGATGATGATGATGATGAGGCGAAGCAGGACACGGAAAATCGTCGCAAAGGCAAAAAGGCCAAGAAGACCGGAAATGACTACCCTCCCGCGTGATTCACTCTAAGTCAGGAGGAGATCGAGCAGTTTTCACCTGCCTCCTAGGAGTAAAACTTCCTTACGGTTACGCGGGGAAGATAAGCAGATACCTAGACCCAGCGAAGCAGAAGTTCAGCGGGATGAAGTCTCACGACTGTCACGTGCTGATGACGCAGATACTTCCAGTTGCAATCCGTGGGATCATGGATGCGCGCGTCCGTGAAACGCTATTTGGCCTATGCAACTTTTTCAACGTCATCTCTCGGAAGTCTGTTGGCGTGAGGCAACTCAGAAGGCTACAGGAAGAGATCATGGTGATACTATGCGAGCTTGAGATGTACTTCCCACCCGCATTCTTCGACGTTATGGTGCATCTGCTGGTCCATATCATGGATGATATCATCCAACTCGGGCCGACGTTCCTGCACAGCATGATGCCGTTCGAAAGGATGAATGGTGTCATCAAAGGATACGTTCGCAACATGTCACGTCCAGAGGGAAGCATAGCCAGGGGCTTTCTGACCGAAGAGTGCATCTCCTACTGCACGAATTATCTAGGCATCGAGAACCCCATTGGTCTGCCCGTCAACAGGCACCTCGGCAGACTCGCTGGATGGGGTCACCGTGAGGGTCGCCACAAAATGCATGTCGACTTCGAGGGTCGACTCGCCGACTTTGAAAGAGCAAACCTAGTCGTGCTACAACACATAGACGTGGTCGATCCTTGGGTGGTAGAGCACAAAACCTTTATTAAGAAGACGTACAATGACCGAGGCCAACAGAGGATGGACGGAGATATACTCAAAGAGCACAACTCATGTTTCACGCGTTGGTTCAAGAAGAAGCTTCTGTCGTACCCTTTACATGAGGATTCTTCCGCGGAAGAACAACTCATATTCGCCTTGTCACAGGACGCCGAGCACAACCTGATGACCTATGAGGCGTATGATATCAACGGCTACACGTTCTACACCGAGGCCAAGGACATGAAGAGCGATGGTTATCAGAACTCTGGGGTAACGATGGAATCCTACACCGGTAATGACAAGGACAGATACTACGGAAGAATCGAGGAGATCTGGGAGCTGAGCTACGCTGGAGAGAAGGTCCCGATGTTCCGTGTCAGATGGGCGAAGAGCGTCCTAAAAGAAGACCGGTATTTCACCCCCATGGTTATACCCGAAGCCAAATCCAAGACCGCGGGCGCAAACGTCACCGTGAAAAATGAGCCATGGGTACTGGCTTCCCAAGTGGACCAATGCTTCTTCATTACCGACCCGTCAAAGCCCAGTCGTGTTGTCGTGAGGAGAGGCAAAAGGAAGATCATCGGAATGGATGGAGTAGCCAATGAGCAAGACTTCGACAAGTACGGCGACCCGAGGATTGAACATGACGACGATGATGAAGTAGCAGCATACACCACAAGAAGAAGCAGGACCACCCTACCTAAAGGACGTCCGTTCCACAGAAGAACTCCATTTGCGAAAAAGAAGGGCAAGAAGATTGTGAACAGATAGCTAGCTAAGATCGATTGTATTTAAATCGTAGCCTTCATTTCTCGATTGTATTTCATGGGCACTTTTTGAACTATCATGAATATTTTTAAATTTCATGGACACTCGATCTCGATCCCGCTCCATCTCGATCGCTATCCCACCTCGCCAGATCCAGTCCCCCTCGCCGCCGAGCACCCCCCGGTCCATCGGCCGCCGCCGCCGACCCCCGCACCCTCGATTCCCCTACTCAACCGCCGCCGCCGACCCCTCGCACCCCTCCCCTACTCAACCGCCGCCGCCGACCCCCCGCACCCCGCGCACCCTCCCCCGCTCCACCGGCATTACTGTTTGATGATATTTTAAAAAAAATATTACTGTCTTATAAAAAAAATATTACTGTTGCAGTAGCCATCTTATTAAAAAAATTATTACTGTCTTATAAAACAAGTTTGAACATATTTAAACACTAATACTAATGGCGCACCGGGGTGAGGTGCGCCATTAGTATGGATGTACTTATGGCGCACCAGGGTGAGGTGCGCCATTAGTATGGATGTACTAATGGCGCACCAGGGTGAGGTGCGCCATTAGTATGGATGTACTTATGGCGCACCGAGGGGTGGTGCGCCATTAGTATTGTGCCGCCCCCATCCATATTTCCACCCCGGCCCAAACCTATCCCCTCTCTCTCCCTCGCCCTCGCCCTCGATCCCCTTCCCCTCTCCTCTCCCGACGCCGCTGCCCCGCCGCCTCGAGGCTGCCCCGCCGCCTCGACGCCGCCCCGACGCCGCCTCGACCCCGTCGCGACGTCTCCAACCACCGCCGCCCGAGGCCCCGACGTCGGCGCCGCTCTCCCCGTCGCCCCACCTCATTGGACGCCATCGCCCCGCCGCCCTC
>NC_041384.1:660937730-660956044 GCF_002162155.2 Triticum dicoccoides
ATCCCTACGGCCACCGTGAGCTCCCCCTCCTCCTCTCCCCCTCTCCCCCTCGCACGCACGCGCTTACGTCATTTAGCACATTAGGGTAATGCACCCCCATCCTCCCTCCCTCCTCCGGATATGTTCTTCTTAGTTATCTGAATCTATTCAAGTCTGAAACTGTTAGTCTGAGGTGTCTGCAACTGTTGCAATCTTGTTGATAAGTAAAAGATGATCTGAAATTGAAACCCCAAATCACATGATTCACAATTAGATGATCTGAATCTGTTAAGCAGTTTTAGACAATGGTATGATTTCTGAGTTGGACCGACCAGGAGAGATTGTTCATGATTAGTATATCCCCAAGTTCAACTGTTGCTAACTTCCTAGCTATAGTTCTTGATACATACTTAGAATTGGTCCACTGATTATCTAGGTTTGATGCACCGTATTTGTCCCAAGGTTGTCAATGGTTTTCACCAATTGATTGTGTGTTTGCATTGCCTGCTCGTGCACTTTACTTTAAATCTGAGCATCCAAGTACTTATATTTACTACAATAGATCTAAATCCAGTAATGTCATGTGTGATCAAGGCTGCATAATTATGTAGGGCTTAAGAGTTTCACTTTGATGATGATGCCCTTTGCTGCTCAAGATTTTTCATATATGGGCACTGGAACTCACGCATCTATTATCTCGCAGTGAACATGTAACCTTTTCGCTTTTGCTCTGCATGTGCTTCTCAGTTTGCTAGCTATATCTCTAGGTTCTTGATTGGCTTCACTAGTTGATTGGTTGTTTGCATTGTTTGTTTGTGCTACTTTCCCCCGAGCACCCATGATCTATATCGAAGAATGTTACTTTTGAATTCTGATTATGCCGAATAGTTGTGTAGGGGTAAGAATTTTCACTTTGAAGATGCCTTTGGTGTTCTGGATGTTCCAATATGAGCACCAGAACTCAGATGTCTACTATTTGCATTGAATAGATATTAGCAGTTGACCTCTTTGCTTATGCTCTGTTTGCGCTTGTCAATTTGGAAAGTCAATTCAGTTTACCTTGTACCTTATTGATTGAGCACTTACTAGGTAATTATAGCTTAAAATACTAGGTAATTGCCATCCGGATGTGAAGTGCATAACTAGTATATCCCCAAGTGCATCTGGTGCTAGCTTCCTAGTTATAGTTCTTGTTACAGACAGAGAGTTGGTCCACTAGTTATGTAGTTTTAGGAAAATGCTAGTAACTTGTGCTTTCATATCCTAGTTATGTAGTTTTTAGGCAAATGCTAGTAACTTGTGCTTTCATATCTCTGTATTGGTTCGTGTTGCTGTTGTAGTTCTTGAATTTGTTCAGTTACCTCCTGGTAGGTTAGATGCAGGTGATTAGTTTCCCTAGTTTAGGGTTTTCTCAGTGTATCAGATTTAATGAGTCAGCTCTGCTTTATTCCTGTGTCTATATGGTTTTCTAGTGCCTTTCACTGGATGTTTTTAAGTGTAATCCCCATGTGTTTTTAGCCCTGTATTGGTTCAGTAGGTGTTTCCTTTATTTTGTTAGTGTTAGATCATCTCACTGAATTTGTGTGTACAAGCCCTGCAGTGCAGATGTATTTTAGAGTAAGCTCAGCAACTTTTGATGAATTCTCAGTGTAATATACCCCAGAATTATAGTGCAATTTATCCCATATTTTGAGTGTATTTGTCAGTGTAATATACCCTAGAATTACAGTGTAATTTAGCCCATATTTTCAGTGTAATCTCCATGATTAAATTTTCTGGTTGCAGTGTAGTTCTTGTTATATATTTCTGGTTGTTAGACTGTTCAGCTATGCAAAGTGAAATACAAGTTCAGCATGTCGATAATGATTTTGGCAGCAGTGTGAGGCAGCAGTGTGCGGCACAATTCCTTCATTGGATAATGATTTTGCAGGTACCCCGAGAGGCCCTTGAGTTTGCCAGAATGTCGATTAACTTCCATTCCGGCAAATTCGGGTACTCCATATGTCCTATTTTCAGCAAAGGTCATGCTGAAATTTTCCATGAATTTTAGCATGACTTTGCTAAAAATAGGACATATGGGGTACTTGTGACTAATGCATGGGCCGGGGTATCTTAGTAGTTAATTAAGTAGGATCAAGTGCCCCAGCGTACTTGTGACTAATGCATGGCTTTTAGGGTTCCTCGGTGTCGATAAAAACCGAAATGATGAAAGCTTAGGCTTTTAGGGTGCCTAGGCGTCGAAAAACCCTCAATGATAAAAGCTTAGCTTTTAGGATGCCTCGGTGTCGACAAACCCTAAATGATGAGACCATGATCTTGTTCCTTGACAATAACCAACTTTTTGACCAAACTTTGTTCCTATTTAGAGAGAAACATGGCCAACAACGATGAGGCCGGGGGTTCGGGCGGCAAGGCATTCTGGAAGCTGTCCCAGGAGATGGAGGAACAACCTCACTTGTATGAGGACGCCGCCTTCCCCACCGATCCTGAGACCATTGATGGTACCGCCGAGGATGACCCCACTGATGCCACCACTGATGGTGCCGCCGAGGATGCCACCACTAATGATGGCGGCGCACGCATAGATGGCAGCCAACCGAAGAGGCAACGGAAGGACCGGTGCCCGACCGTGCTCCGCACCCTCAAGGAGGAAGTTACTGAAGTGGACTCCGACGGGAATCCAACGGCGCCCGAACAAATAGTCAAGGGGTACTCGCTTCAGCTCGGGTGCATTCTCCGGAGCACCGTCTCGATCAACACCGAGAACCTGAGGCATCCTGACCGAGGGAATTTGCGCAACCTCCTCTTCACGAAGCTGCACGAACGATACAAGTTCCCCGCTGAATTTGAAAACACAAGCCTCAAAGGGAATAAAGTGAACAATGCTGCCCTCACGAAGATGAGCAAGGCCCTGTCTACTTGGAAAAGCAATGTGAAGAGAATGATCGAGAAAGGTGAGAGTTATGAGAAGATCAAGGAGAAAAATCCTTCGATCACCGAAGATGACTACAACGGCTTCAAGATCAATTGCTCGAGCACCGCAAACTCCGAATCAAGTAAGTGGGGGAAAGAAATGCGGGAGCTGAACTTAGGGGAACACACACTCGGTCCCGGCGGTTACAGAGTGGCGGAGCCTATATGGGACAAGGAGGAGGCGGACCGTGCCGAGCAAGGCCTACCGCCCCTCTTCGATAAATACGGTGACAAGCAGACCAGGAACTTTGTCAGGGCCCGGTACAAGAAGGACCCGAAAACAAAGGAGCTTACCACGGATCCGAAGACCAGGGCGCTTGAGCTTGTTCTGGTAAGGAATACACCCCCGCTTAATTAGCTCCATATGGTTGCATTCTAATTAATGAAGCCAAATTTCTAAATGGTTCACATTCCTTCCGCAGGCGACTGAAAGCAGTAGCGCGGGGTCGACTAAGAGCAACCCTTGGGACACCACTCTAAATAGGGCGTTGAATGTAATGAAGAACAAGGATAAGCTCAGTAAGCCGACGTCAGCTGGTCGTGTGGCCAACAAAGGCTTGTCGACAAAATGGTCGTCATACTATAACACTGGTGGGCGAAAGGAGAAAAAGACCAGCTCGTAAAGTCAGGCGCGCGAGGTTCAAGAACTCAAGGCACAGGTGGCGCGGATTCCGGAGATTGTCCAAGAGCAAGTTCAACAACAACTTAGAGCGACGATCACCGCCATTGTGCCTACCTTGATCGAGGGGTTGAGTGCGTGGATTGCGGGAGGCCAACAGGGGCCGCCCCCAATTCCTAGCTTCACGGCCAGCAACTCGCAGAACGCGATGGCGGGGCCATTGGTGTCTCCGGCGGAGGCGGCATTGGTGTCTCCGACGCCGACACGGGAGCTTAATGCACCCGGGTGTACGCCAGCCGCCACCTCTGCAGCAAGCGGCCCCTCCGTCAACTGCACGCCCGCCGTTGGCGGTGCCTCGACATTAGCCGAGCTCGACGCCATCATCACAATAACTAATTAAGCCTCTCTCGGCCGAGGACTTCATCTCCTTGCCTTTGACTGGGCATCCCTGACGCCCTACATGTTTTCGCAGGGCGCCGCCGACGTTCCGTGGACTCTCCTGCACTTCGTGAACAACGAGTTGGTCGATGTCGCCAAGGGCAAAATCGTTCAACCGGGCAACCCCTTGTTCCACGGTACCCAGATGCCACCCAACTTGTTTAGGGTTCAACTGGTTCGGGTGCTGCCAGGCTGCGATGAGTTGTTACCTCCGATTCGACCCGTCGGGGCCGACGATGATGACGTGATGACCCTCAGCGCCTGCCTGAGCTGCCCCCTGCTTTTGCCGAAGAGCTAGATTCGTTTGGGGGCGGGGACACCACCCCAAAGACAACACCGCCAGTCATGCCGGCGCCAAGTCGGCCCCATGGCAAGACCGCCGCAACGGTGCCAGACATCCCTATGCCACTGGATCCAAACATGCATATGGCACAGGATCAGAACGACGACGACGACGATACATTTGGCAACGTTGATCAGTACTTTGCCAATCATGGGTATGGTGGCGACTTCATGGGGCCTCCTTCTCAAGAACCCAACCCAACAAAAGACGTGCGCGATCTAGCTGGTACCGCGGAGAAGCCAAGTTGCAACATGCATCGTCTGCCGTTCAGCTCTCAGGAGACGCCTCCAGCTGCCGACTTCACCGAGCCTCAGATAGGCGAGGTGCGAAATATTATCAGCCCCAACACACTCAACAAGGCGGTCTGTGAGCAGAACTCGGTCCCATTACAAGAGAAGAAGAATGCACGCAAAAGAAAGACTAACAAGGGTGCGGGCCAGCCGGCACCGAGTATGATCCGTGCTCAGGACGGGCCACCTTCACCTGAGGATTTAATGAGGAGGCTGCATGTGGCGGGTAGGCCGATGCTACCGAGAAATATGCTCGATGCTGCAACCGGTGCTATGCGGAGTCTGCATGACAGTGTTCTTTCTTTGGAGAAGCGGCATCTCATAGAAAAGGATGTGGCATACCCGGTTTTCTCGGCCAAGGTGCCAGAGGGCAAGGGCTTTGTGGATAACTCCATCGGGGGTACGATCGTCCTACGGTTTGATGACATCCACGCTATGTTGAACCTTCATCCACTGCACTACACCTTCGTTCGGCTATTTTCGCTGAGTATGGAGATGCGGATCATTCGCGACAAGACCCCGGACATCGTGATAGTCGACCCCTTCTACATGCGTGCCAAGATCTTGGGCAGCGCTGGGGACCGGCAAGTCGCGAGTTCTTACCTCGAAGGCGTCATTCTGGCAAACCAAGATAAGGATAACTTCCTAGTGCCTTACTTTCCCGAGTAAGTCCTCCCCTCAACCGCCCCGTAACATATGAATTCTTAGATTTCGATCGTTTTTCTTTTAACATTCCGTGTTTTCTGCAGTGACACACATTGCACGCTCATCCTCCTAAGCCCCAAATATTCCATGGCCATGTATTTCGACCCGGACCGTCAGTCAAACGTAGACTACACAAATGTCAAGAAGGTTCTTGATGATGTTCTCCCCGCCTATGCCAAATCTGGAGGCACCTTCACCAGGCCTATTCGTAAGTACGGCAAGCACGTGTTCTCCCACAATACGATGTTCTGCTGCGTCAAGCAGCCGCCTGGCGGTCAGAGGGGTGGCTACTACGCCATCCATCACATGCGGGTGATCGTACGGGACCATCATCAATTTCTGCTACCGAGTAAACTCAGAGATTGGGCCGCGAGCGTGTCGGCAATCCAGGACGCGGACATCAGACAAGAATTCTTTTGCATCCAGTCGGAGTTTGCGGAAATCATCCATCAAGATGTCCTTCGTACCTCGGGGCAGTTCTACCTCAGAAATCAACCGTCCAACAGTGACATCGACACAATGCTACAAATGCAGGCTGACAACGCCCGTTATTTCATGACTCCCACGATAGACGGCGGCTTCATCCATGCTCCGGTCCCTTGAGTCGAGTCGAAAGAAGTGATGCTGTGTCTAGTTCTGAAACATCGATTGGCTCATGTTGTAATTAAACTTTAATGAACTTGTAGTATGTCTCTTTGGTTTTGAGAGTCGTTCAACTTAGATGTAATCGATGCTATTAATGTCTTGCTTTTCTCTTCCGATCGTTCTGTTGCATACTTATATATTGCTTATGTATTGTCTGTGAATTGGTACTAACGTTTTGTTTGGCTAGTGCATAGCGATGTCGTCGTATGTCGTGTACAAGGGTAAGGTTCCCGGAGTCTACGACGACTGGGAGGAGTGTTGGAGACAGGTTCACCGATTCAGCGGTAACAATTACAAAGGGTACACCACTAGGGCCGAGGCCGAATCTAGATACGCCCGCTATCTAGCGGGAGAGGGAGGGAGCGTTGGAGGAACCGGATGAAGATGAGTTTCATCGTGATGATGCTCATCGTGATGACCACAACTCTCTTCTATGTGATGGTAGTTTAGATGATCGATATCGACTTGTAATGTGAAGACAAACTCGCTACTTGCGGTCTCGAGACTTGTAATATAATGTTCTATCTTTGTTCGGTCTTTTCAATTCGGAGACTAATATGATGAATTGTATTTGGAGACTAATATGATGAATTGTATTCAGAGACTAATCTTCTATTGTATTCGATGAATCTGTTGTTGATGTGTGTTGTCTATATTTTGTCCAATTATACATTTTGTAACCTGTGCAAAAAACAGAAAATAAAAAAATAAAAAAGCTAATATTCATACTAATGGCGCATCACATCAAAGTGCGCCATTAGTATGCCAAAGGATACTAATGGCGCATCATTAAAGAGTGCGCCATTAGTATGCCGAAGTTACTAATGGCGCATCTTGTTGTTGTGCGCCATTAGTATGCCAAAGCACCTGGGTATACATGGCCCCCTGGGAGGCATACTAATGGCGCATCACATCACAGTGCGCCATTAGTATGCCAAAGGATACTAATGACGCATCATTAAACAATGCGCCATTAGTATGCCGAAGTTACTAATGGCGCATCTTGTTGTTGTGCGCCATTAGTATGCCAAAGCACCTGGGTATACATGGCCCCCTGGGAGGCATACTAATGGCGCACTGTTGTATATACTAATGGCGCATCTGAGGTGCGCCATTAGTAAAATATACTAATGGCGTGGCACTAATGGCGCACCTCTAATGCGCCATTAATGGCCAAATTAGGTGCGCCATTAGTAGGCCTTTTCCTAGTAGTGTTACCTCCCCTCGTAGTTGAGGGATAAATCTTGGTTCTTGGATCTTTCATGTTCTTCATAATGATAAGCAGATATAAATCCCAAGTGACTCAAAGAATAGAGCTATGCTCCCCGGCAACAGCGCCAGAAAATAGACTTGATAACCCACAAGTATAGGGGATCGCAACAGTTTTCGAGGGTAGAGTATTCAACCCAAATTTATTGATTCGACACAAGGGGAGCCAAAGAATATTCTCAAGTATTAGCAGCTGAGTTGTCAATTCAACCGCACCTGGAAACTTAATATCTGCAGCAAGGTATTTAGTAGCAAAGTAATATGATAGTAGTGGTAACGGTAGCAAAAGGTAATGATAACAAAAGTAATGTTTTGGTACTTGGTAGTGATTGTAAAAATAGCAATGGAAAAGTAAATAAGCGAAGAACAATATATGGAAAGCTCGTAGGCAATGGATCGGTGATAGAGAATTATGTCGGATGCGGTTCATCATGTAACAGTCATAACCTAGGGTGACACAGAACTAGCTCCAATTCATCAATGTAATGTAGGCATGTATTCCGAATATAGTCATACATGCTTATGGAAAAGAACTTGCATGACATCCTTTGTCCTACCCTCCCGTGGCAGCGGGGTCCTAGCGGAAACTAAGGGATATTAAGGCCTCCTTTTAATAGAGTACCGGACCAAAGCATTAACACATAGTGAATACATGAACTCCTCAAACTACGGTCATCACCAGGAGTGGTCCCGATTTATTGTCACTTCGGGGTTGCCAGATCATAACACATAGTAGGTGACTATAGACTTGCAAGATAGGATCAAGAACTCATATATATTCATGAAAACATAATAGGTTCAGATCTGAAATCATGGCACTCGGGCCCTAGTGACAAGCATTAAGCATAGCAAAGTCATAGCAATATCAATCTCAGAACATAGTGGATACTAGGGATCAAACCCTAACAAATCTAACTTGATTAAAAGATAAATCTCATCCAACCTATCACTATCCAGCAAGCCTACGATGGAATTACTCACGCACGGCGGTCAGCATCATGAAATTGGTGATGGAGGATGGTTGATGACGATGACGGCGACGGATTCCCCTCTCCGAAGCCCCAAACGGACTCCAGATCAGCCCTCCCGAGAGGTTTTAGGGCTTGGGGCAGCTCCGTATCATAAAACGCGATACTTCTCTCTGATTTTTTCTCCCTAAAAGTGATATATAGAGTTGGAGTTGAGGTCGGAGGAGCTCCTGGGGGCCCACGAGGTAGGGGGGCGTGCCCACACCCTCGTGGCTAGGGTGTGGGCCCCCTGGCCTTGATCTTTTGCCAGTATTTTTTATTATTTCCAAAAATACGCTCCGTGGAGTTTCAGGTCATTCCGAGAACTTTTGTTTCTGCACATAAATAACACCATGGCAATTCTGCTGAAAACAGCGTTAGTCCGGGTTAGTTCCATTCAAATCATGCAAGTTAGAGTCCAAAACAAGGGCAAAAGTGTTTGGAAAAGTATATACGACGGAGACGTATCATAGCGTTTCCCAAGATAAGATGAGTCTACAATCTAATAAATGAAGCCATCATAACATTACTGTACTACTCCCTGCTTTCTGGTTTATAGGACTCCCTCCTTTCCGATTTATGGGGCTCAATTCGAAAATCTCACCAACCAAGGTAGACGATGAGTGGTGGAGTACTTTTTGTAATTTTCAAAAGCACCCAATTAATGCTCTTGTTTACCTCAAAAATTTATGTTTACGATTGTATTAATTGGAATGCATGCATGCATAAAGTACATGCATTGGTCAATTTTCTCTTAATACTTGCATGCAATTATTTAATGCACCTTGAAATCTAAAATTGTGATGGGGAACAACCAAATTGATCCTTATAAAATGGAAAAACTAAGATTTTGAGATAAGCCCTATAAACCGGAAAGGAGGGAGTAGTAACATAGACTAGTGTCATATGCATGAAACTACTAGTGAGTATGGGAGCACATGATATTTCCCCGTCCGGACCGATCCCAAGTTGGCTTCTCACCTTCTTGGCCCAACAACCCCCCCTCCCGCGCCCATGTCCTGCCCGGCGCCAGTTGAGCCCACCGCTCCACATTGATGGCAAGTCAGGGCGACGCGACCTATCATTGCTTCCTCCATTGAAGCGGCGCGCAGACCGAGGGCACCGGCCGCTGCACGCCCGGCATTTTAGACTACACAGTGGAGAGTAACTTTAGAGCAAGTACTACAATTAGATGACATAAGCAGGCTATAAGGATTTAAATATAGTATTTGTGCTTAGTTGAAGGAGAGAGAAGAGGAGAGAGAAGAGAAGCCAGTTGTAAACTTGTAGCTGGTTGTAGCAGGAGCTCCAACATACTTTGTGAGACAAAATGTGGGGTCATTATTAATGATATAGTATTATACTAAAGGGACTAACTATTGTACTAGCTGGCTATTAGGTTGGGTCTAGATGATGTGTCAAATTCATATAGTCAGATGTTGGCTATACTATTAACCATGCTCTAAGTGTGGTGTGAGTGGGACTAAAGTTTAGTCCCATAATGCTAGGTGAGTGTGAGTTGCACCACTTTTATAATGTGATCTATTCTAGCATTTGCATGAGCATGATAATAGGAAACCTACATGCGTGCTCTTCGGGAATGAGCCTGTCCAAGGACAAAAGCTATCCACGTGGTCTATATTTTTGTTGGTCGGAAAATTTATTAATTCATTAATTAATAATTAATGGACACCTTAATTACTCAGCCGTTTCCGATTCTTTTGGATAGTGGGGCTATTATTGACTTGGACGTGGGGTTTGGGCCAAAGTCCTACTATTATACTTGGTCTCACTCACACGACCGACCTGACAGGCTCTACCCTAGCCGTTGTTGTATCATATGGTTTTGCACCGTTGCAGATCTTAGCGCCGCCATGCAATTCTTCTCCAGCCCTCCTTTCGGCGTGCACCGTGAGAAGGGACAACAGTCCTTCGAACCCCGCCTTTCGTGATCTTGTACGGGAGAGGGGCGATCAGGTTTTCGGGGAGCACACTCCTGTGACTACTGCCAGCGACGACTTCATCAAGGACAACCTTCTTCCCCAACCTCAGTAACCTCTTCATCAACGACATGAGTGACAACATCAACCACAGCGGTTCTGCTCCCGCTGTACAGTATGTGATTCTGTCCTCTTAGTTTAGTTCACATCGTTACTTTCATCTTTGCAGTTGTCTTCATGATCTATTTACTGTTGATTCGAATTAAATCTCATAGTAAATTGCTCATATATTCAACAATCCAATCCAAAAACCTGATTATAGGCAATTTACTCTGAATGGTTTTGCTACGCTTTTGAAGCCGCCTACTTTTAAGGGGGTGCAATATAAAAGGTGGCGCACAAGAGCAGTATATTGGTTTTAGATCATGTACTGCTATGATGCCACTAAGGGTGTCGTGGTGGGCGCACGGAAGATGCCAAGGGATGGCTAAAGACAGGAGGAGGCTCGAGGGCACTGCTAGGCTCCAGAGGCGAGGTCGACATGAGCAAGCGTGGGACGCAAGACATACCCAGGTTCAGGGCTCTCCGGAGAGATAACACCCCTAGTCCTGCCGAGTGTGGTTTATATGTAGCAGTACATAGTTTCTCCTAGAGTTGTATGGAGGAAGAAGGAGGTCGGGCCAAGGCTTAGGCTTCTCCCTCTCCCCGGGTGTTGCTTGCTAGACGTGTGAGTGGGTGGATTGCTTACTTGCCCATATGCATGAGGGCTCCTGGGGGGTTTTATAGGTAAACCCCTAGGGGTACAAGGGTACTGTTACAAGGTCGTAGGGCCGGGTTTTCAGGTTCCGGGAACCTGGTGCTGGGACCCACCGGGTGTCAGGGCTCGCCGGGTTCGCCGGGCACGGGCCCCATGCACCTAGGGGGCACTGTGTGTCGTCTTCTCAATCGTCAGGGTGAGGCCGAGTCAAGTCAGCTACAGCGGCGCTCCGTCAGGTTGCCGCTTGCCGGCGTCATGGGTGATGTCGGGCGCAATGTTGCCACGCCGGCCCTGGTCAGCGGGTAGGTGGGGGGCACTGTTGCCTCGTCTGGCTGACAAGAGGCATGGGCGGGGCACTGTGACTTCGGTCATCAGTTGGTGGAGTCTCGTCCCATTGTACGGCTGGGATGGGACGGCCGTTGACCCTTGGCCGGGTTTGGAGAACACACCAAGAGCGGTGCTGTCTTGTTGGAGAAGTCTTGAGCTTGGTTGTTGGGGCCGAGTCGAGGAGGCTGGCCGGTTTGCAAATCCTGACCGGGTCGCAGGGCCTGGCCGGGTTGAGCGACACGGCCAGGTGCGAGCCAGATCGAGGGGCGACTCTGGCCCCTTTGTTTTTGAAAATGATCTGGGTTCCGTTGCATGCCTGGGGTTCATCCCCCAGACAAAGGGTAAGCCTGAGGGCGATCTTAATCCTACACAACAGGAAACTTTTGAGAACATGGATACCCTCTTCAAGCCGCCCTTCTGAGTGTTCATGATGATTCCACTGTGGATTCATATATGTCGTTTGACAGTGGCAAAGACATGTGGTCTGCGCTCGAGGCCATGTTTGGGGCCTCGGGCGCTGGCAACGAGTTGTACATCATGGAGCAATTCTGTGACTACAAGATGACCGATGAGCGCTGTGTTGTTCAGCAAACTCATGAGATACAGTCACTCGCTAAGGAACTTGATTACTTTAAGTGTGTGTTGTCCGACAAATTTGTTGCTGGGACCATCATTGCCAAGCTTCCACCTTCGTGGAACGATTTTTCTACTTCTCTGGAAAACAAGAGACGTGAGTTTTTTGTTTCGGATCTCATTAGCACTCTTGATTTTGAAGAGAAGGTGAGAGCAAAAGACACACGTGCTGGGGTCGCTGAGGGAGCTTCTAGTGCCCACATGGTACACGAGAAGAACTTCCAGCCCAACCAGCCCCAAAACAACAAGAACAAATCTCAGGGGAAAGGCAAGTTTCATGCAAAGAACAAGCCGTCACATTCTACCAACTTCAAGAAGAATTCTCATAACGGGAAGGGATACAAACCTCAATTTTGGTAGCACCGCACAAAATTTATATGGCTGCATCAACCTACTGTCAGATAACCTGATGGTGCTCCAGGTATTCCTACATTCGTAACTAGGTACAATGACCACCGCAAGATGAAATAAGCTTATTCGTACGTTGACTTGTTGATTGCAGTGCGGAACGATCCTTTCATGTGTGGACGAGCAAACAAGCAGTGCAGCCGAAGGTGGAAATCCACCAAGGACTTATGAAATTATATATAATCTTCCTCAGGCAGGTCAGTATCCCCTTCGTCCAGATGATCATATTTTGTCATGCCGAGCTATTGATATGTGATACTCTTTTGCAACACCGTTTAAGTATAGCTATTGTTTTCCTATCTTTTCAGATTCAGGACAATGATGATGATTTCTGGGGAACCGCATAATATGGACTCATGTTGAGTCATCTCTATTGCCTCATGTGTTTGCTGCAAATGTGTCGGCACCAATTGCAAGATGAGGCAGCTAGCTAGTTGTGGAGTTGCCAACATGCTCAAAGTGCTCGCAACATTGAGAAGAAACAAGCATGCCCAGGAAATTAATGTGTGCGCAGGGAGGCCCTTTGCTCAGAGAAGTACCAACCGATTTTCTTTATTTCCACACCTTCTCATAGCTTTGTATTGGTTATAGTATGGTGAATCATTGAGATGCATAAACATGCTTCTTATGAATGTTAGTATGCATACCGTATCTTCTGAAGCTTAGTTTAATGTGAATGCTGACTAGCCTGTGAACCTTCACAATCTAGTAAGTACTCCCTCCGTCCCAAAATATAAGAACGTTTTTAACACTAGCATAGTATCAAAAACGTTCTTATATTCTGGGACAGAGGGAGTATATTGTAGGCCTGTTATTTGACACCTCACTTTGTCATGCTACACGACCAGTGTGAGTGTCTACATCCAGTACCGCATCCTCTAATTTGGTGGATGCCAAGTTGAAAAAGGTTACCGATGAGTAGCCATAAGCTGGAGGCGTCTTTTTTTTTCTTTCGAGTGGGCAATAAGCTGGAGAGTGTCTCAGGCTGCCTCTAGCACAAGGCCCTCCAGTGCGAAACACAGGCTGCCGGCTGGGCCGATACAAAAGCCTATCCATCTTAAAGACCATTTGTTTTTGTTTTTCGCGACGAGAAGCCCATATTTCTTGAAGAGGGGGCGATCCCAAAAAAACCTCCTTCCTCCTCGCTTCCACTTATACTGCAACTCGCTCTCCCGCTTCCGTCTCCCCCCGCTCCCCAACTTCCTCACTCGTCCAGAAAACCCCCACTCACCTTGTTCCTCACTCGTACAGAAAACACATGCTCCTCTTCTTTCACTCCTACAGAAAACCCCAGCCCTCCTTCTTCCTCACTCGCACTGCCACTAGGCTCGTCTGAGGCTACTCTGCTCAAACCTATGAGCTCGGCGCGACGCCCACAAGGAAAATGGAGTCGGCTGGCCCCAGTGCCAAGAAGATGAGGCTCCCGCCAGCGGCAATGCCGGTTGTATATCCCGCACCCGGCAGCGCGGACAGGAGCGACGAGCCCCCCTCCCACCCGGATCTGAGGAACCGGTAGAATCTTCGGTGGACCGCATCAGCGATCTCCCGGACGTCATCCTTGAGGACATCATCTCGCTTCTCCCCACCAAGGATTACTGCCGCACACAAGTCCTCTCAACTTGATGGCGCCCTCTATGGCGCACCGTGCCCCTCAATCTCGACTGTCGTCAGATATCTGTCCTTCCTGAATTTGATTTGCTCAGAGCCATCGTCCCCTCTCACCAGCAGGGCCCCGTTCAATGCCTCTGCATCCCGACACGCTACATGTTGTCCATACCCGGCACGGTGGACACTTGCCTGACATCCCCTGAATTCAGAAAACTCCAGCAGTTTGAGTTCTACCATTACCACGAAAGTTTCATACCACGAACACACCAAGAACTCGTGCCCACACCACCATTGTCCATCTCACAGTTTTCCTCCTCTCTCCACACCACCACTTCGCCTGGTGCCACCTACCAGACGATCTGGTACAAATGCTTCGACTCCCACTACTAAAAAAACTTTCGCTTGTGGTGGTTTATCTGTCGGAGGCCTCCCTGCACAACATCAAACACTCTAGTTCCCTGCCCTGGAGCGCTTGCTCATTGTTTTGGGAATAGAAATCCCTATCAGTTGTCTACAAATAAAGTCGCCTCACCTTAAAAGCATTTGAATTTGTTTTGAAGGACGACAGCTCATCATCGAAGATGCCCCTTCACTTCAAAGGTTTCTCCTTGATAATTGTTATAGACCTTCGCAAATAATTGTCATCTCTTTGCCCAAACTGGAGACCTTGGGTGTAATTCATGACCCGTTTAATGATCACAAGAAGTTGGTGTTTGGCATCTCAATTTTTCAGTTACCGTATATTATCATCTACACATTTGTAATCATAAGCTGCATTTTTCATTTGTGCGCATAAGTTTTATATCATCTTGGAGTACACTTTGGGTACTAATATTATGTTATATGCTCAATGAAGAGTTCGTCCATGGATAGCCTATCAATGCTGCTGGATTCTATCAAGATCTTATATATCAGAATGTCTAGTTTTGATCTGAACATAATTATTAGCTTGCTGCGATGCTTTCGATCTCTGGAGAATTTATATATAGAGGTGATGATTTCATGCACACAGAAAGCCCGTATATATTGTACTAGAATTAACCGTTCAGCTGCCGCTCTTTCAACATACTCTTTTTTCAGACCTTAACTGTTTTCAATCTTCATGTCTACTTAGGTACTGCGACCACATGGAGAAAAACATATAACCAATCGGTGGCATAATAAGCACCAGAATTTTCTCAGTTCTCATGACATTCGTTTGGGGACAATAACGATGGAAATATATGCATCCAGCCAAGCAAACAGAAGCTTTGTCACATTCATCCTGTTGAATGCGAGGTTACTATTGTCCATGAGGCTTAAGTTTTACAGCAAGAGATTTCTCACGGACGGACACGTTGAACAGCAAAAAAGAAGTTCCAGGTGGACAAATGGGCTTCTAGACGTGCTCGGCTTCTATTTACAACAAGTTGTAGTCATCCTGAAATAATTTTTTTGAACAAGATGTTGATTTTATGGATCAAACCGATCCATTTGTTTGTGACTGCGAAAATAAGTGGTTGGCTTAGATGCTACTGCCATGTTCAATCTGGGTTTTGTCTAAAAATTTGATGAAAAATTAATCCTTAGGCTTTTTGTACCGTTTGTAAGCTTGAGTTGCATGTTGTTGCCCTCGTACTCCCATCTACCTACCACTACACTGCCGCATCTTCCATGGTTGATGTTCGTTCCCATCCGAGGCTTCGCCGTCATTCTCCGCCTTGGTTCGCTCGTTGTGCCCGCCGCCGTCTGGCGTTGTCAACATGGTCAACAACCAAGAGGAATCAAGAGATAATTGTACGTGGAGAGGCTGACAGTAGGGACCCACCAGGGTCATTGCATTACGCAAGCAGTTGCCTCATTATTACAAGCCAAAAAATACTTCCTCCTAATTGTTTGACAACTAGGTCCCATGCCATTGTCAATGTAGTCAATAAACGAGAAAATTACACAATGAGCGGATAACACCAGGGACCCAGTAGCTCGCCCAGTTGTTTTTTAGTTTCAAAGACGGAGCTCAACTGCGCGTTGTGTGGGGGCTATGGCCCATCTAGCCCATGCTTACGCTTTTATTTAAGCACATGACGAGCCCAGTTGATATATTTTTTCTTTCTATAAATGGCTAGCCCAGTTCTTTTTTTTGGATAATACCAAAACCGAGGCCTACATGCTTTTCTCAGCCCTGCTGGGCTGCAAATCTTTCAAGATGAGGAGGGATGTAAGTAGTAAGAAATGGGATTCCCCAAAAAATAGGCTATAAGTCGTAAGAAATGGGATGTAAATTTTTAAACCAAAGCCAACCGGCAATTACATTAAAATATCATTTTTTTCTAGATTTCTCTACTCTCTACTCTTATAAAAACCAAAGCCAACTGGCAATTACATTAAAATAGTCTTTTCTCCCACAAGATAAACTACTCATACAAATGCATCTTCATGTTCCATGCAACACACATGCCTCTTGCTAGCTAAGATTTTAAATTTCATTCTTTTCTGCGGAGAATTGTTTTTTGAATTTTATTTTGATATAAATTTTTTAAAAATATTTTTAACGTGACTCGAAATTTCATGATTAAAAGAGTTCGGACCCCACGAAATATGCAAAGTTTCGTTGAATTTTTTTGCAGTGCCCAGAATATATGGTATGTAATGCTAATAAAAAGAATATGGGCTTCAAATATCGTTAAGAATTAGAAAATGGGATGTAAATTATTGAAAATAATGGCAAATGGAGTGTACACTACTACGGAAAAGCCTATACACAGAATTTTACCAGTAGCGCTGTACAAAATCAAGCGCTGCACGTGAATAAACCGCGCTACTGCTATGACTTTAGCAGGAGAGCGTACTAGCGAAAAGCGCTGCTGCTACGTTCGAACTGGGCGCACATGGCTAGCCCAACCTAGCAGTAGCGCGTATAATGGCCCAGCGCTACTGCTAATCTCCTTAGCTGCAGCGCGCTTACGTGTAAAGCGCTGCTGCTAACGGAAATAAAATAAAGTGAAAAACAAGTAGAAAAGTAAATGAAAATGAAAGAAATATAAAAAGGAGAAAGGGAAAAAATAAAATGTAAAGAAAAATAAAAGAAAAAAGGGAAAAAGGAGAAAGGAATAGCAGTAGCGGGTTTCAGTAAACGCGCTATAGCTAACTTAGCTATAGTGCGTTTCCAGAAACGCGCTACCGTTACGTTTCACTTAAACAGCGGTTTCCCCCCACCCCACCCCCGCCCACCAATTCTTCCCCAAATCGTCCCTCGCCCTTGCCGCCGTCTCCTCACCGCCGCCGCTCGAGGCCGCCCTCAGCCTCATCGCCGCCGCCCGAGGCCACCCTCAGCCTCACCTGTAACACCCTCGATGCGACTATAGCTCCCACGTGTCGAGGCACGACTTAGAGACATAATCGCATTGAAGGCATATGTCGCAAGTAAGGTAATCTTTACACATCCCATGTAATATAATAATAAAGGGGAGATAACATAGTTGGCTTACACTCGCCACGTCAATCAAGGTACATAAATAACATTACATCATCCAAACACTCATGGCCCGACTACGGCGCCAAAATAAAAGATAACCCAACATGCGACACGGTCCCGATCACCCCCAACTGGGCACCACTATTGATCATCAGGAAAGTAAACATAATAACGTTGAGAGTCCTCGTTGAACTCCCACTTGAGCTCGAGCGCGTCACCTGGAGCGGAATCGTCAGGCCCTGCATCTGGTGTAATAGTAATCTGTGAGCCATAGGGACTCAGCAATCTCGCACCCTCGTGGTCAAGACTATTTAAGCTTAAAGGTAAGGCAAGGTAAATATAAGTGGAGCTGAAGCAAGCGACTAGCATATATGGTGGCTATCCTGTTCACAAAAGAGAGCGAGAAGAGGAGGCAAAGCACGAGCGAGAAACTAGAGAGCAACCTGCGCAAGCATTACTCCAACACCGTGTCCACTTCTCGGACTCCGCCGAGAAGAGGCCATCACGGTAACACACTCAGTTCATTCATTTTAATTAAGTTAAGGTTCAAGTTATCTACAACCGGACATTAACAAATTCTCATCTGCCCATAACCGCGGGCACGGCTTTCGAAAGTTCAAATCCCTGCAGGGGAGTCCCAACTTAGCCCATGACAAGCTCTCACGGTCAACGAAGGAATAGACCTCCTCCCGAGACGTTCCGATCAGACTAGGTATCTCGGTTCTTCAAGACACTTCGATAGGTTAAAACTAAACCAGCAACACCGCCCGAATGTGCCGACAAATACCGATAGGAGCTGCACATATCTCGTTCTCAGGGCACACTCAGATTGTCGAAACTTCCGGTAGGCCAGCCCAGAGTTGCCCCTGGTGGCCACCGGCGGCTAACGAGGTGGACCAACACTCAGAGGAGCACTGGC
>NC_041384.1:660956245-660958632 GCF_002162155.2 Triticum dicoccoides
TCGGGCTCCGGAAACCCAAGGGAAAAAGAGGCTAGGTGGCAAATGGTAAAACCGAGGTTGGGCATTGCTGGAAAAGCTTTAATCAAGGCGAACTATCAAGGGGTTCCCATTATAACCCAACCGCGTAAGGAACGCAAAATCCGGGAACATAACACCGATATGACAGAAACTAGGGCGGCAAGAGTGGAACAAAACACTTGGCGAGAGGCCGAGCCTTCCACCCTTTACCAAGTATATAGATGCATTAAGATAACACGATAATATAATGATATCCCAACAAGTAAATAAATGTTCCAACAAGGAACGACCTCCAATCTTCACCTGCAACTAGCAACGCTATAAGAGGGGCTGAGCAAAGCGGTAACATAGCCAATCAACGGTTTGCTAGGACATGGTGGGTTAGAGGTTTGACATGGCAATTGGGAGGCTGACAAGCAAATGGTAGGCATCGTAGCATTGGCATAGCAAAAGAGCGAACAATCTAGCATAGCAAAGATAGTAGTGATTTCGAGGGTATGATCATCTTGCCTGCAAAGTTATCAGAGTTGACTGGATCCTCGAAAGCAAACTCAACGGGCTCCTCTTTAGCGAACTCGTCTCCTGGCTCTACCCAAACAAGACAAACAAGCAACAAGGACACAATCAACCACATGCAAGGATCAAACAATATGCTGCAAGGATGGTATGCTATGCGGGATGCGATGCGGGATGCATATGCGAGAATTGACAAGGGATGCATGAACCTGGCCTCAACTTGGAAATCCAAGTGTGCCACTGGAAAGATGAGATGAAATCGCTTGAAAACAATATAAAGATCACCGGAATCGGAGTTACGGTTTGGAAATGGCAAGCGATTCAAATATGACAACGGTCTGCGGTTTATAGCAAGTGGTCATCTAAATGCAATGATATGAACATGATACAGAAACCAAACATGACAACAAAATACATGGCAGGGATTCATTCAAGATGATTAACAAAAGTCTAGCACTGAGCTACAGCCAATTCATCCATTAACAGGTTCAAATAAGCATGGCAAAAATGCATATGGTAAACAGATCTCAGACTTAGTGAAATTAACACTTGTCTGGAATTTCAGATCAGGTAGCACTCTTCGGAGCAACAAAACTATATGCTACAGGACCTGAATATGGCAAAGTAAAGCATGGCATGGAGCTACTCAAAGACCTTAACAAAAATCCTTTAGTGACCTTGAGCCAAAAGGGATCAGAAAATACAATTGCAAGCATGTGAACTTGGCAAAAACATAATCAGATCACAGACTTAGTGAAAACTGGAGCATGCTGAAAACAGATATCAAATAGGCATGTTTACGAGCTCGATGCACTCACTACGGAGCAAGTCATGACAAGCTAAGCATACACCCATCAAGAATACACAAAATGTAAGCTAGACATGGCAAGAACAATAGCCTAGCATGCACGGATCAACTACAACATCATCGGCAAAATTGCAAACAAGTTGACAATCTTCCCAGATTCACAAAGTAGCAAAAGTAGAGCTCGATTGACTCAAGCTAGGGTGCTCCATAATTGCAAACAAAGACATGGATGGATAGAGCACTACAAGATTAACAAAACATCCTTACTGATCATCCTCAAAAGAGGCACGGATCACTCGGAAACAACATGAACATATGGCCATATGAAATAAACAGATCAAGGACTTAGTGGAAATTGCTAAGTCCCTGAAATCAGCATTACCAAGTGCACCACTTCGCAAGCTTGCACTAGTCACCACACACATCACAAAAATACATGGGTTGCACATTTGGAAAGATGGCAAAACCCTTAAGAAAACATATGTAGAGCATCACGGCATATCATGCACACAATAATCATGGCAAAAAAGACAAATATGCAAATGGAGTAGCAGATCTGACAATAATCTCAAGTAGCCCTCTTCTAACAGCATTTCGGGCATCAAGATGAACTCAAATGAAAATGATGCAATGGAATGAAATGATGTACTCTCTGAGACGAACATTTTTATATGCTATAAGCCAAAACGGATCTACGGATGCGGAGATACGATGCTATGAACATGGGCACATGGATTTGAAAATTTAGGGACTTGGAAGAAAAAAAACGACCTAGGGTTACTGTTCACCGGATCTGGATCTGCATGTTGCACAAGGTTCACCGGCCGGACTGTTCACCAGAGGAGCTCGTCGGAGAGAGTAGGCCGGCCGGACGGCAGGGTAGCGGAGGGCGGCGTCGGGCGGTCGAGAGGCGGCGCGGGGAGGCTCGGGCGAGGCCGGGCGTCAGCCGGCGGCGGCGACCAAGGTGGCCGGCGTCGCGAGGGGGCTGCGAGGTGGCGTCGCCGGCGTCGGGCTTCCGGGGCGGCGGGGCAAAGATCCAGGCGGC